>NW_026283712.1:0-124343 GCF_023373465.1 Oncorhynchus keta
CAGGTCTATTACAGCAGTAGAATAACCCCACATCAGACCCCAACCAAGGAGCATCAAAAGTTGTGCTATAAATTCCCAGACAACACAAAGATTCCTTGATGCCCTTCCAGACTCTCGCCCTACCCACGGACGTCAGAGGACAAAAATCAGTTAACCACCTAACCGAGAACTCAATTTAACCTTGCGTATTACCCTAGATGCAGTTGCACCCCTAAAAACAAAAAACATTTGTCATAAGAAACTAGCTCCCTGGTATACAGAAAATACCAGAGCCCTGAAGCTTCCAGAAAATTGGAACAGAAATGCGCAACGCAAACTGAAACTCACTGCCTCCCCTGAAGACAAACAATGAATACAAAATGCTTCAGTCTGGTTTTAGACCCCATCATAGCACTGAGACTGCACTTGTGAAGGTGGTAAATGACCTTTTAATGGCATCAGACCGAGGGCTCTGCATCTGTCCTCGTGCTCCTAGACCTTAGTACTGCTTTTGATACCATCGATCACCACATTCTTTGGAGATTGAAACCCAAATTGGTCTACACGGACAAGTTCTGGCCTGGTTTAGATCTTATCTGTCGGAAAGATATCAGTTTGTCTCTGTGAATGGTTTGTCCTCTGACAAATCAACTGTAAATGTCGGTGTTCCTCAAGGTTCCGTTTTAGGACCACTATTGTTTTCACTATATATTTTACCTCTTAGGGATGTCATTCGAAAAGATCATGTTAACTTTCACTGCTATGCGGAAGACACACAGCTGTACATTTCAATGAAACATGGTGAAGCCCCAAAATTGCCCTCGCTAGAAGCATGTGTTTCAGACATAAGGAAGTGGATGGCTGCAAACGTTCTACTTTTAAACTCAGACAAAACAGAGATGCTTGTTCTAGGTACTAAGAAACAAAGAGATCTTCAGGACAGTTGAATCTCAATTAATCTTAAACAGTCGTCTGTCCAAAACTGTGAAGGACCTCAGTGTTACTCTGGACCCTGATCTCTCTTTTGACGAACATATCAAGACTAAATTTTTCAGCAGGACAGCTTTTTCCATCTACATAACATTGCAAAATCTGAAACTTTCTGTCCAAAAATGATGCAGAAAAATCAATCCATGCTTTTGTTGCTTCTAGGTTAGACTACTGCAATGCTCTACTTTCCGGCTACTGTCCGGATAAAGCACTAAATAAACTTCAGTGGGTGCTAAATAGAGCTGCTAGAATCCTGACTAGAACCAAACAATTTGATCATATTCCTCCAGTGCTAGCCTCCCTGAACACTGGCTTCCTGTTAAGGCAAGGGCTGATTTAAAGGTTTTACTGCTAACCTACAAAGCATTACATGAGCTTGCTCCTACCTATCTCTGATTTGGTCCTGGCCGTACATACCTACACGTGCGCACTGGGTAATGAGCCTCCCTTACTTTCCACTGGGATTTCTATAATAATAATAATAATAATATATGCCATTTAGACGCTTTTTCCACTGGGACTTACAGTCATGTGTGCATACATTCTTATGGGTGGTCTGCCTGAACCCACTTTCCACTGGAGAATTTGTAAGCAAACAGCTGGAGGCAGGGCTTTCTCCTATAGAGCTCCATTTTTATGGAATGGTTTACCTGCCCATGTGAGACGCAGACTCAGTCTCTTTAAGTCTTTACTGAAGACTCATCTCTTGAACAGAAATTAAGTCTTCTCTGGCCTTTGTCTTCTCCACTGGGACTCTCTCGGTTTCTTCCACTGGGATTCTCTCTGGCCGGTTCCCTTTCCACTGGGATCCTCGCCCCTTGCTGTCCACTCTGCCTGGCCGGTTCCCTCTTTCCACTGGGATTCTCTGCCTGGCCGGTTCCCCTCTCTCCACTGGGATTCTCTGCCTGGCCGGTTCCCCTCTTTCCACTGGGATCTCTGCCTGGCCGGTTCCCCTCTTTCCACTGGGATTCTCTGCCTGGCCGGTTCCCCTTTCCACTGGGATTCTCTGCCTGGCCGGTTCCCCTCTTTCCACTGGGATTTCTCTGCCTGGCCGGTTCCCTCTCCACTGGGATTCCCTGGTCTTTCCACTGGGATTCTCTGCCTGGCCGGTTCCCCTCTCTCCACTGGGATTCTCTGTCTGGCCGGTTCCCCTCTTTCCACTGGGATTTCTGCCTGGCCGGTTCCCCTCTCTCCACTGGGATTCTCTGTCTGGCCCTCTCCACTGGGATTCTCTGCCTGGCCGGTTTCCCCCTCTCTCCACTGGGATTCTCTGTCTGGCCGGTTCCCCTCTTTCCACTGGGATTCTCTGCCTGGCCGGTTCCCCTCTCTCCACTGGGATTCTCTGCCTGGGCCGGTTCCCTTTTCTCTGTCTGGCCGGTTCCCCTCTTCCACTGGGATTCTCTGCCTGGCCGGCTCCCTCTCTCCACTGGGTTCCCCTCTCTCTCCACTGGGATTCTCTGCCTGGTTCCCTCTTTCCACTGGGTTCCCCTCTTTCCACTGGGATTCTGTCTGTTCCCCTCTAAACCCTCTACAGGGGCTGAGTCACTGGCTTACTGGTGCTCTTTCATGCCGTCCCTGGGAGGAGGGGTGCGTCACTTGAGTGGGTTGAGTCACTGATGTGATCTTCCTGTCTGGTGTCTGGCGCACCCCTTGGGTTGTGCCGTGGTGAGATCGTTGTGGGCTATACTCGGCCTTGTCTCAGGATGGTAAGTTGGTGGTTGAAGATATCCTCTAGTGGTGTGGGGATGTGCTTGGCAAAGTGGGGTGGGGTTATATCCTTCCTGTTTGGCCCTGTCCGGGGTGACATCGGATGGGGCCACAGTGTCTCCTGACCCTCCTGTCTCAGCCTCCAGTATTTATGCTGCAGTAGTTTATGTGTCGTGGGGGGCTAGGGTCAGTTTGTTATATCTGAGTACTTCTCCTGTCTTATCCGGTGTCCTGTGTGAATTTAAGTATGCTCTCTCTAATTCTCTCTTTCTTTCTCTCTCGGGAGGACCTGAGCCCTAGGGCCATGCCTCAGGACTACCTGGCATGATGACTCCTTGCTGTCCCCAGTCCACCTGGTCATGCTGCTGCTCCAGTTTCAACTGTTCTGCCTGTGATTATTATTATTTGACAATGCTGGTCATTTATGAATATTTGAACATCTTGGCCATGTTCTGTTATAATCTCCACCTGGCACAGCCAAAGAGGACTGGCCACCCCTCATAGCCTGGTTCCCTCTAGGTTTCTACCTAGGTTTTGGCCTTTCTAGGAGTTTTTCCTAGCCACCGTGCTTCTACACCTGCATTGTTGCTGTTTGGGGTTTAAGGCTGGGTTTCTGTACAGCACTTTGAGATATCAGCTGATGTATGAAGGGCTATATAAATACATTTGATTTGTACCCTGTCCCACCCTAACACCACCCTGCTCCCTGTCACCACCCTGTCCTGTCCCACCTAACACCCCTGCTCCCTGCCCCACCCTAACACCACCCTGTCTCTGTCCCACCCTAACACCACCCTGTCTGTCTCTGTCCCACCCTAACACCACCCTTGTCCCTGTCCCACCCTAACACCACCCTGCTCCCTGTCCCACCTAAACCACCCTGCTCCCTGTCTCTGTCACCCTAACACCACCCTGCTCCCTGTCCCACCCCTAACACCACCCTGTCCCTGTCCCACCTAACACCACTTCTCCCTAACCTAACACCACCTGTCTCTGTCCCACCGTAACACCACCCTGCTCCCTGTTCCACCCCTAACACCATTTCTGTTCTGCCCCCTTTTACCCTGTCTCACCCTAAAACCACCATGTCTCTGTCCCAGCCTAACACCACCTTGTCTCACCCTAACACCACCCGGTCTCTGTCCCACCCCTAACACCACCCTGCTCCCTGTCCCACCCTAACACACCCTGCTCCCTGTCCTGTCTCCCTAACACCACCGCTCCTGCTCCCTGCCCCACCCTAACACCACCCTGCTCACTGTCTCACTCTAACACCACCCTGTCTCCCTGTAACCACCCTGTCTCTGTCCCACCCTAACACCACCCTGCTCCCCTGTCCCACCCTAACACCACCCTGTCTCTGTCCCACCCTAACACCACCCGGTACCACCCTGTCCCACCCTAACACCACCCTGTCTCTGTCCCACCCTAACACCACCCCGTCTCTGTGCCACCCTAACACCACCTTGCTCCCTGTCCCACCCTAACACCACTCTGTCTCTGTCCCACCCTAACACCACCCTGCCCCACCCTAACACCCAGCCCTGTCCCACCTCCCTGTCCCACCCTAACACCACCCTGCTCCCTGTCTCACCCTAACACCACCCCTGCTCCCGGTCATTACCACCCTGTCCCACCCTAACACCACCCTGCTCTCTGTCCCACCCTAACACCACCCTGTCTCTGTCCCACCCTAACACCACCCTGCTCCCTGTCCCACCCTAACACCACCCTGTCTCTGTCCCACCCTAACACCACCCCGTCTCTGTGCCACCCTAACACCACCCAGCTCCCTGTCCCACCCTAACACCAATCTGCCCCACCATAACACCACCCTGTCTCTGTCCCACCATAACACCACCCTGCTCACTGTCCCACCCAACACCACCCTGTCACTGTCACCACCCTGTCATACAGTTCCGGGTTGGAGCGAGCGGTCGCATTCGCACTTCGCTCTGCAGGTTGTATAACTTTTTCATTACATTTCATTATAGTACAACGGTTGATTTGTCTAATCTTAGCAATTCTTCTTAGCTAGCTACATAGCCGTCCTTGTATCAGAGATAATTGCATAATTATCGTATTTCGTCGCCCTAACGTAGCCTTCACTGCTATTCGCCCAGCTAGCAAACGCTAGCTAACGACACAGATTAGCATCACTGTAGTGCTATTCACTCAACTGAACGACTTGATTAGTCTAGTGTTAGCTAGCTACATAGCGGTCTTTGTTTCCAAGATAATTGTGTAGTTTAGTGTGTGTAGCCTTGGAGTGATTATCTTAATTCACTGAGGTTCGCTAGCCAGCTATTTGTCGTCCTTAACGTAGGAGACTCTGCTAGCTAGCCAACAGCTAACTGCTAACAGCTAGCCAACGTCTACTGTTTTGAATTCAACAACCCGGTCAGGTAGTTTCACATTTTCATTTCATTTCATTACAGTACAACGGTTTGATTTGTTTGATCGTAGCTAGCTACATAGCTAGCTACATAGCCGTCTTTGTTTCAAAGATAATTGTGTAGTCTAGAGCGATTTCCTAGGTTAGCTAGCCAGCTATTGTCGTTCTTTTAACGCAACGTAACGTAAACAACACTGCTAGCCAGCCAGCTAGCCCCTGAATAGTACCACTGTAGAAACTATTACACTCAACGGAACGACTTGATTAGTGTAGTGTCAACAACGCAGCTACTGCCAGCTAGCCTACTTTAGCAGTACTGTATCATTTTAATCATTTTAGTCAATAAGATTCTTGCTACGTAGCTTAACTTTCTGAACATTCGAGACGTGTAGTCCACTTGTCATTCCAATCTCCTTGCATTAGCGTAGCCTTTTCTGTAGCCTGTCAACTATGTGTCTGTCTATCCCTGTTCTCTCCCTCTGCACAGACCATACAAACGCTCCACACCGCGTGGCCGCGACCACCCTAATCTGGTGGTCCCAGCGTACGACCCACGTGGAGTTCCAGGTCTCCGGTAGCCTCTGGAACTGCCGATCTGCGGCCAACAAGGCAGAGTTCATCTCAGCCTATGCGTCCCTCCAGTCCCTTGACTTCTGGCACTGACGGAAACATGGATCACCACAGATAACACTGCTACCCTACTGCTCTCTCCTCGTCCGCCCACGTGTTCTCGCACACCCCGAGAGCTTCTGGTCAGCGGGGTGGTGGCACCGGGATCCTCATCTCTCCCAAGTGGTCTTCTCTCTTTCTCCTATTACCCATCTATCTATCGCCTCCTTTGAATTCCATGCTGTCACAGTTACCAGCCCTTTCAAGCTTAACATCCTTATCATTTATCGCCCTCCAGGTTCCCTCGGAGAGTTCATCAATGAGCTTGATGCCTTGATAAGCTCCTTTCCTGAGGACGGCTCACCTCTCACAGTTCTGGGCGACTTTAACCTCCCCACGTCTACCTTGACTCATTCCTCTCTGCCTCCTTCTTTCCACTCCTCTCCTCTTTGACCTCACCCTCTCACCTTCCCCCTACTCACAAGGCAGGCAATACGCTTGACCTCATCTTTACTAGATGCTGTTCTTCCACTAACCTCATTGCAACTCCCTCCAAGTCTCCGACCACTACCTTGTATCCTTTTCCTCTCGCTCTCATCCAACACTTCCCACACTGCCCCTACTGATGGTATCGCGCCGTCCCAACCTTCGCTCTCTCTCCCCCGCTACTCTCTCCTCTTCCATCCTATCATCTCTTCCCTCTGCTCAAACTTTCTCCAACCTATCTCCTGATTCTGCCTCCTCAACCCTCCTCTCCTCCCTTACTGCATCCTTTGACTCTCTATGTCCCCTATCCTCCAGGCCGGCTCGGTCCTCCCCTCCCGCCTCCGTGGCTCGACGACTCATTGCGAGCTCACAGAACAGGGGCTCCGGGCAGCCGAGCGGAAATGGAGGAAAACTCGCCCCTGCGGACCTGGCATCCTTTCACTCCCTCCTCTCTACATTTTCCTCCTCTGTCTCTGCTGCTAAAGCCACTTTCTACCATTCTAAATTCCAAGCATCTGCCTCTAACCCTAGGAAGCTCTTTGCCACCTTCTCCTCCCTCCCTGAATCCTCCCCCTCCTCCTCTCTGCAGATGACTTCGTCAACCATTTTGAAAAGAAGGTCGACGACATCCGATCCTCGTTTGCTAAGTCAAACGACACCGCTGGTTCTGCTCACACTGCCCTACCCTATGCTCTGACCTCTTTCTCCCTCTCTCTCCAGATGAAATCCGCGTCTTGTGACGGCCGGCCGCCCAACAACCTGCCCGCTTGACCCTATCCCCTCCTCTCTTCTCCAGACCATTTCCGGAGACCTTCTCCCTTACCTCACCTCGCTCATCAACTCATCCCTGACCGCTGGCTACGTCCCTCCCGTCTTCAAGAGAGCGAGAGTTGCACCCCTTCTGAAAAAAACCTACACTCGATCCCTCCGATGTCAACAACTACAGACCAGTATCCCTTCTCTCTTTTCTCTCCAAAACTCTTGAGCGTGCCGTCCCTTGGCCAGCTCTACCGCTATCTCTCTCAGAACGACCTTTCTTGATCCAAATCAGTCAGGTTCCAAGACTAGTCATTCAACTGAGACTGCTCTTCTCTGTATCACGGAGGCGCTCCGCACTGCTAAAGCTAACTCTCTCCTCTGCTCTCATCCTTCTAGACCTATCGGCTGCCTTCGATACTGTGAACCATCAGATCCTCCTCTCCACCCCTCTCCGAGTTGGGCATCTCCGGCGCAGCCCACGCTTGGATTGCGTCCTACCTGACAGGTCGCTCCTACAGGTGGCGTGGCGAGAATCTGTCTCCTCACCACGCGCTCTCACCACTGGTGTCCCCCAGGGCTCTGTTCTAGGCCCTCTCTTATTCTCGCTATACACCAAGTCACTTGGCTCTGTCATAACCTCACATGGTCTCTCCTATCATTGCTATGCAGACGACACACAATTAATCTTTCCTTTCCCCTTTCTGATGACCAGGTGGCGAATCGCATCTCTGCATGTCTGGCAGACATATCAGTGTGGATGACGGATCACCACCTCAAGCTGAACCTCAGCAAGACGGAGCTCCCTTCCTCCCGGGAAGGACTGCCCGTTCCATGATCTCGCCATCACGGTTGACAACCCATTGTGTCCTCCTCCCAGAGCGCTAAGAACCTTGGCATGATCCTGGACAACACCCTGACGTTCTCAACTAACATCAAGGCGGTGTCCCGTTCCTGTAGGTTCATGCTCTACAACATCCGCAGAGTACGACCCTGCCTCACACAGGAAGCGGCGCAGGTCCTAATCCAGGCACTTGTCATCTCCCGCCTTGATTACTGCAACTCGCTGTTGGCTGGGCTCCCTGCCTGTGCCATTAAACCCTACAACTCATCCAGAACGCCGCAGCCCGTCTGGTGTTCAACCTTCCAAGTTCTCTCACGTCACCCCGCCTCCGCTCTCTCCACTGGCTTCCAGTTGAAGCTCGCATCCGCTACAAGACCATGGTGCTTGCCTACGGAGCTGTGAGGGGAACGGCACTCAGTACCTCCAGGCTCTGATCAGGCCCTACACCCAAACAAGGGCACTGCGTTCATCCACCTCTGGCCTGCTCGCCTCCCTACCACTGAGGAAGTACAGTTCCCGCCAGCCCAGTCAAAACTGTTCGCTGCTCTGGCCCCCCAATGGTGGAACAAACTCCTCACGACGCCAGGACAGCGGAGTCAATCACCACCTTCCGGAGACACCTGAAACCCCACCTCTTCATGGAATACCTAGGATAGGGTAAGTAAGGGTAAGTAATCCTTCTCACCCCCATCCTTTCCTTCCCCCAAAAAAAAAAAGATTTAGATGCAAGTGGCTGTTCCACTGGATGTCATAAGGTGTATGCACCAATTTGTAAGTCGCTCTGGATAAGAGCGTCTGCTAAATGACTTAAATGTAAATGTAAATGTCACTGTACCACCCTAACACTAACACCACCCTGCCCCACCCTAACACCACCCTGTCTCTGTGCCATATAACAATATAATAATATATAATAATAATATATAATATATAATAATAAATGCCATTTAGCACCACCCTTCTCTGTCCCACCCTAACACCACCCTACAGTCATGTCTGCATACATTCTACACCATGGGTGGTCCCGGGTCTCTGTCCCACCCTAACACCACTGTCCCACCCTCTGCTCTCTGTCCCACTAACAGCACCATGCTCTACCAACTGTCCCACCCTAACACCAGAAGGACCACCCTAACACCACCCTGTCTCTGTCCCACCCTAACACCACCCTGTCTCTGTCCCACCCTAACACCACCCTGCTCCCTGTCCCACCCTAACACCACCCTGTCCCTGTCCCACCCTAACACCACCTGCTCCCTGTCCCACCCTAACACCACCCTGTCCCACCCTGTCCCACCTAACACCACCCTGTCTCTGTCCTAACACCACCCTGTCTCTGTCCCACCCTAACACCACCCTGTAACACCACCCTGTCCCACCCTAACACCACCCTGTACCCGTACCCACCCTAACACCACCCTGTCTCTGTCCCACCCTAACACCACCCTGTACCCTGTCCCACCCTAACACCACCCTGTACCCTGTCCCACCCTAACACCACCCTGTACCCTGTCCCACCCTAACACCACCCTGCTCTCTGTCCCACCTAACACCACCCACCCTGTCCCACCCTAACACCACCCTACCCTGTCCCACCCTAACACCACCCTGTCTCTGTCCCACCCTAACACCACCCTGTACCCTGTCCCACCCTAACACCCTGTCCCTGTCCCACCCTAACACCACCCTGTACCCTGTCCCACCCTAACACCACCCTGTCCTGTCCCACCCTAACACCACCCTGTACCCTGTCCCACCCTAACACCACCTTGCTCCCTGTCCAGCAGCTCAGAATGTGATTACCGCTCCTCTTCCTGCGGTTTATCCCAGTAGTGTCCCGCCTTAACTCCTCTCATCCTGCCAAGCCTGGGACTTAGTGCAATCTTCAGTTGACACACAATCCAGCACCACATACACAGTCAGTGGCAGTGCACGCTGCTCTGCACCACTCCTCTTATGTAATAGGAGTTTCCTCTTCTCTCACAAACAAGACAGGATGACTGTGGGGTGTGCAAAGCAGAGATCGCAAGGGCCAACATTCTAGAATGCGGACAACATTCTAGAATGCAGACAACATTCTAGAATGCAGACAACATTCTAGAATGCAGACAACATTCTAGAATGCAGACAACATTCTAGAATGCAGACAACATTCTAGAATGCAGACAACATTCTAGAATGCAGACAACATTCTAGAATGCAGACAACATTCTAGAATGCAGACAACATTCTATAGTGCTGACAACATTCTATAATGCCATCAAAGTTCTAGAATGTTAACAAGGTTCTGGAATGCAAATCTTCTAGAAGGTTAACAATGTTCTAGAATATTAACACGAATAACAGCTGTTATAATAGGTTGGGACTTAAAACAGGAAGGAAATGAAGACACTCTTACAGTCCATATACTGGAACTACAACTTTCTTTTATTGTAGGTTGATTATAATACACTCATGTTGACATTGGTTATAGAATCACCAGGCAATATAATGATGATCATTACTAATAATAGAATGTGACATTGTGTTCCAAAGCTGTTATGTATACAGTGTTGGTCTGGCTCCTCAGTGACAGCTTGGGTACAGGCTGCTCTGCTCCCTCCCCTCCCCCTCCTCTCCTCTCCTGACAGAGTGAGGCTGAGTGGTTGTTGCCAAACCTTTCTCTCTCCCTCTGATGTTTACACGTTCATAACAGCAACATATCCTTCTATATAATAGTGTTGTACTGAACTCTAATCAGTTGAATAACTTGTTCTACATGACGGGTTCAGCTGATGGTGCTCCACTCAAAAGCATAAACCCATGATTACAATAGCATTATTAATAGGTATGTGAAACAAACATTACATCTGAATTTGATTCATATAGTATTATTGACAGGTATGTGAAACAAACATTTCTGCTCTCTTGCCAACTCCTTATGGAATCGTCAACCCAAACATATTAGCAGGAACAGACTGGCACTCAGGCTCGTCTCAGTATGAGGATTGAAACAGTACATATTGTCTGCATTAACCTTTAGACCAACAGTCCAGACCCTAGGATATACACTGGGCAGTTCAAAACTAGAATAAAGCTATTAAGTCAAATCATTTATTCAACAACATTCCCTTTAAATAAGAAGAAGAAGATGAAGGATGATGAGCAGCTAGATCAAAGACCTTTGACAGCAGGAACCAAGAGAATCAGCCACTTGGTTATAAAGAAGATGAAGGATGATGAGCAGCAAGATCAAAGACCTTTGACAGTAGGAACCAAGAGAACCAGCCACTTGGTTATAAAGAAGATGAAGGATGATGAGCAGCTAGATCAAAGACCTTTGACAGCAGGAACCAAGAGAACCAGCCACTTGGTTATAAAGAATATGAAGGATGATGAGCAGCTAGATCAAAGACCTTTGACAGCAGGAACCAAGAGAACCAGCCACTTGGTTTCTATAGTAAATATCACCAACAAATAAATAATCACATGGTATATATATTAAAATATGATAAACTGACTAGTTATGGCTTTGGTTAACTAAAGAAAGCCTACTATACATCTGATGAATAAAAACACATTGATTTCAAGTATAGAGTTTCCCCTTTACCATCACCAGGTGGGTTAAAGGAACAGGTGTTTCAGAATACAGAGAAACACCTCCAGCTGGGTTCAACATACCGACCTGGGGATCGATTCAATCAGGAGCTCTGTTTATCCCTGGAGCTGTATCAGTATCCCAGTGAGCACAAGACGTACTTTCAACGTTGTTGTTGTTGTTGATATTCCAAGGCTGCATGAAGCCCCGTCTACGAACAGGTCCTGTGTTTCATCAGGTTCAGAGTTATTTTTGCATCATTTATGATTCAGACTGAGATCCAGGGCTGGTGTCGGTGGCTGCAGCTAACATCAACAATCACAATTTACATCCATAATGTTACATGTCAAACAGAAAGCACATACCACACTACGTTGACAGGTTGAACAACGTAGCGAGAATACTTCATTTTTATAGGTGCACCGGTGCTCCTAAATTCAAATTCCAGGTTGCACAGCAAAATATTTAGGCGCAAATGTAAGTAAAATGTACCCTCTGTAGAGCCCTGCCATGTGGAGGTTATTCATGTGGACCCAAGCAGAGAGGGTTGGACCTGACAGTGTATCATCAAGAGAAGAGGGTTGGACCTGACAGTGTATCATCAAGAGAAGAGGGTTGGACCTGACAGTATCATCAAGAGAAGAGGGTTGGACCTGACAGTGTATCATCAAGAGGGTTGGACCTGACAGTGTATCATCAAGAGAAGAGGGTTGGACCTGACAGTGTATCATCAAGAGAAGAGGGTTGGACCTGACAGTGTATCATCAAGAGAAGAGGGTTGGACCTGACAGTGTATCATCAAGAGAAGAGGGTTGGACCTGACAGTGTATCATCAAGAGAAGAAGGTTGGACCTGACAGTGTATCATCAAGAGAAGAGGGTTGGACCTGACAGTGTATCATCAAGAGAAGAGGGTTGGACCTGACAGTGTATCATCAAGAGAAGAGGGTTGGACCTGACAGTGTATCATCAAGAGAAGAGGGTTGGACCTGACAGTGTATCATCAAGAGAAGAGGGTATGGCCAGACAGTGTATCATCAAGAGGGTAGGCCTGACAGTGTATCAAGAGAAGAGGGTAGGACCAGACAGTGTATCATCAAGAGAAGAGGGTATGGCCAGACAGTGTATCATCAAGAGGGTAGGGCCAGACAGTGTATCATCAAGAGGGTAGGGCCAGACAGTGTATCATCAAGAGAAGAGGATAGGGCCAGACAGTGTATCATCAAGAGGGTAGGGCCAGACAGTGTATCATCAAGAGGGTAGGACCAGACAGTGTATCATCAAAAGGGTAGGGCCTGACAGTGTATCATCAAGAGGGTAGGGCCAGACAGTGTATCATCAAGAGGGTAGGGCCAGACAGTGTATCATCAAAAGAAGAGGGTAGGACCAGACAGTGTATCATCAAGAGGGTAGGACCAGACAGTGTATCATCAAGAGGGTAGGACCAGACAGTGTATCATCAAGAGGGTAGGACCAGACAGTGTATCATCAAGAGGGTAGGGCCAGACAGTGTATCATCAAGAGGGTAGGGCCTGACAGTGTATCATCAAGAGGGTAGGGCCTGACAGTGTATCATCAAGAGGGTAGGGCCAGACAGTGTATCATCAAGAGGGTAGGGCCAGACAGTGTATCATCAAGAGGGTAGGGCCTGACAGTGTATCACCAAGAGGGTAGGGCCTGACAGTGTATCACCAAGAGGGTAGGGCCTGACAGTGTATCATCAAGAGGGTAGGGCCAGACAGTGTATCATCAAGAGGGTAGGGTCTGACAGTGTATCATCAAGAGGGTAGGGCCTGACAGTGTATCACCAAGAGGGTAGGGCCTGACAGTGTATCACCAAGAGGGTAGGGCCTGACAGTGTATCATCAAGAGGGTAGGGTCTGACAGTGTATCATCAAGAGGGTAGGGCCTGACAGTTCATCAATAGAAGAGGGTAGGACCAGACAGTGTATTGTCAAGAGAAGAGGGTAGGACCTGACAGTTCATCAATAGAAGAGGGTAGGGCCAGACAGTGTATCAAGAGAAGAGGGTAGGACCAGACAGTGTATCATCAATAGAAGAGGGTAGGACCTGACAGTTCATCAAGAGAAGAGGGTAGGACCTGACAGTTCATCAAGAGAAGAGGGTAGGGCCAGACAGTGTATCATCAAAAGAAGAGGGTAGGGCCTGACAGTGCATCATCAAGAGGGTAGGGCCTGAAAGTTTATCATCAAGAGGGTAGGGCCTGAAAGTTTATCATCAAGAGGGTAGGGCCTGACAGTGTATCATCAAGAGGGTAAGGCCTGACAGTGTATCATCAAGAGGGTAGGGCCTGACAGTGCATCATCAAGAGGGTAGGGCCTGAAACTTTATCATCAAGAGGGTAGGGCCTGACAGTTCATCAATAGAAGAGGGTAGGACCAGACAGTGTATTGTCAAGAGAAGAGGGTAGGACCTGACAGTTCATCAATAGAAGAGGGTAGGGCCAGACAGTGTATCATCAATAGAAGAGGGTAGGGCATGACGGTTCATCAAGAGAAGAGGGTAGGACCAGACAGTGTATTGACAATAGAAGAGGGTAGGGCATGACAGTTCATCAAGAGAAGAGGGTAGGACCTGACAGTTCATCAAGAGAAGAGGGTGGCACATGACAGTGCATCAAGAGAAGAGGGTGGCACATGACAGTGCATCAAGAGAAGAGGGTAGGACCTGACAGTGCATCAAGATGAAGAGGGTGGCACATAACAGTGCATCGTCAGATAGTTATTTCCTGTTTTGATGCTCAGATGATCTAACAGTAAAACATTGGTACGGCGTGTGTTGTTGGGACCTCTTTGCGGGGTGCAGGGTTAGAAGCTGGAGCACGGGGCAGGAGGCAGATTCCCTGGGCGGTTTGGGGTTAGGCAGACCTCTCAGGCCACGGCAGGGGAGGTGCTCCAGAAGCACCAACGTCGTCTGCTGTGGTGCTTGTTGAGAACCACGTCCTCTTTCTCCCTCTCCTTCCTCACCCGCTGGTAGTGGTCCTCCTCCTTCAGGTACCACACTGGGGGCCAGCGGTGCTTCTCAAAATATTCCTGGTTCTCTGGGAGGGAAACACAACACCGACAGACCATCAGACAACATGTAGTGTAGCTACCACAGACTGGGCAGTACAGAACACAGGTGGCAAACTCATTCCATAGAAGGTTTTCACTCCTCCCTTGGACGTGATTGATCCATTAAGGTCACTGATTAGTTAGGCTGTCCAATCACCTTGTTTTCTAGGTCTTCATTAAAACACAAATGGAAAGGAGATAACAAAAAGCAGCAGACATTATCAAGAGAAGAGGGTATCTGACAGGAAACACATGAATAGAAGTACAAAACCAAACTGTTCAGTGTTCTCATTGATTGTGATTGGTTGTGATTGGTTGTGATTGGTTGGTTGTGATTGATTGTGATTGGTTGTGATTGGATGTGATTGGTTGTGATTGGTTGTGATTGGTTGTGATTGGTTGTGATTGATTGTGATTGGTTGTGATTGATTGTGATTGGTTGTGATTGGTTGTGATTGATTGTGATTGATTGTGATTGGTTGTGATTGGTTGTGATTGGTTGTGATTGGTTGTGATTGGTTGTGATTGGTTGTGTGCTGATCAGAACCAGCGGACGAATAACTCACGTGCAGATTTGGCCTTGATCTCTTTGCGATAGTTGGCACAGACATTGTTGTAGTGAGTGCAGATGTGATGTAAGCACCAAGCTGCTAACTGGTTAGCATTATGGAACTGGAAGAAAAACAAAACGAAGGGAAATACATTGAAACCTGCAGAACAATCATCCTATATTTAAACTGCAGAACAATCATCCTATATTTAAACTGCAGAACAATCATCCTATATTTAAACTGCAGAACAATCATCCTATATTTAAACCTGCAGAACAATCATCCTATATTTAAACTGCAGAACAATCATCCTGTATTTAAACTGCAGAACAATCATCCTATATTTAACCTGCAGATCAATCATCCTATATTTAAACTGCAGAACAATCATCCTATATTTAAACTGCAGATCAATCATCCTATATTTAAACTGCAGAACAATCATCCTATATTTAAACTGTAGAACAATCATCCTATATTTAAACTGCAGATCAATCATCCTATATTTAAACTGCAGAACAATCATCCTGTATTTAAACTGTAGAACAATCATCCTATATTTAAACTGTAGAACAATCATCCTATATTTAAACTGCAGAACAATCATCCTATATTTAAATTGCAGAACAATCATCCTATATTTAAACTGTAGAACAATCATCCTATATTTAAACTGTAGAACAATCATCCTATATTTAAACTGTAGAACAATCATCCTATATTTAAACTGTAGAACAATCATCCTATATTTAAAACTGCAGAACAATCATCCTATATTTAAACTGCAGAACAATCATCCTATATTTAAACTGCAGAACAATCATCCTATATTTAAACTGCAGAACAATCATCCTATATTTAAACTGCAGATCAATCATCCTATATTTAAACTGCAGATCAATCATCCTATATTTAAACTGCAGAACAATCATCCTGTATTTAAACTGTAGAACAATCATCCTATATTTAAACTGTAGAACAATCATCCTATATTTAAACTGCAGAACAATCATCCTATATTTAAACTGCAGAACAATCATCCTATATTTAAACTGTAGAACAATCATCCTATATTTAAACTGTAGAACAATCCTATATTTAAACTGTAGAATAATCACCCTATATTTAAACTGCAGATCAATCATCCTATATTTAAACTGTAGAACAATCATCCTATATTTAAACTGTAGAACAATCATCCTATATTTAAACTGTAGAACAATCATCCTATATTTAAACTGCAGAACAATCATCCTATATTTAAACTGCAGAACAATCATCCTATATTTAAACTGTAGAACAATCACCCTATATTTAAACTGTAGAACAATCATCCTATATTTAAACTGCAGAACAATCATCCTGTATTTAAACTGTAGAACAATCATCCTGTATTTAAACTGTAGAACAATCATCCTATATTTAAACTGCAGAACAATCATCCTAGGTGAGTACTTCGATCTATATCCTGTTCTAGTAAACCATCCTGAGCCAGTACCAGACAGGTGAGTACTCTGTCTATATCCTGTTCTAGTAAACCATCCTGAGCCAGTTCCAGACAGGTGAGTACCTCTCTGTCTATATCCTGTTCTAGAACAAACCATCCTGAGCCAGTACCAGACAGGTGAGAACCTCTCTGTCTATATCCTGTTCTAGTAAACCAACCTGAGCCAGTTCCAGACAGGTGAGTACCTCTCTGTCTATATCCTGTTCTAGTAAACCATCCTGAGCCAGTTCCAGACAGGTGAGTACCTCTCTGTCTATATCCTGTTCTAGTAAACCATCCTGAGCCAGTTCCAGACAGGTACCTCTCTGTCTATATCCTGTTCTAGTAAACCAACCTGAGCCAGTTCCAGATATTGAGTACTGCAGTCTATATCCTGTCCATCTTTGGAGGCTTTCACCAGCTCACTCACAGCATAGTGTTCTGTGGAGCAGACAGAGAACCTCTTCAGACAACCTTTATAATAAACTACACAGAGTTTCAGAACCAGAGTTGAAAGCAATATTCTATAGACGATGATTCACGGTCACAAGGCACCCAAGAAAAACAATACAGAAAGGGTTAAAAGGGTTCACTCCAGCAGTATGCAATCCCAGCTACCGCAGCACTGTAGTTACAGTTTTAATACTTAGTAATACTGTAACTACAATGACACAGGTACAACTATGAATCTCAGAATACTCTCGGGGCCAGAGGACGTCTCCGGGGCCAGAACAATCTCCGGGCCAGAGGGCGTCTCCGGGCCAGAGAACAATCTCCTATAGCCAGAGGGCGTCTCCGGGGCCAGATCACGTCTCCGGGGCCAGAACGTCTCCGGGGCCAGAGGACGTCTCCGGGGCAGAACGTCTCCGAGCCAGAGGACGTCTCCGGAGGCAGAACAATCTCCGGAGGCAGAACGTCTCCGGAGGCAGAGGGCGTCTCCGGAGGCAAGGGCGTCTCCGGAGGCAGAACAATCTCCGGAGGCAAGGGCGTCTCCGGGGCCAGAACGTCTCGGGGCCAGAGGGCGTCTGCCAGAACAATCTCCGGGGCCAGAACGTCTCCGGAGCCAGAACGTCTCCGGAGCCAGAGGACGTCTCGGAGCCAGAGGACGTCTCGGAGCCAGAGAACGTCTCCGGGGCCAGAAACGTCTCCGGAGCCAAGGGCGTCTCGGGCCAGAGAACGTCTCCTATAGCCAGAACTGCCAGAACAATCTCCGGAGCCAGAGGGCGTCTCCGGGGCCAGAGGACGTCTCCGGAGCCAGAACAATCTCCGGGGCAGAAACGTCTCCGGAGGCAAGGATCGCTCTCCGGAGGCAGAGAACAATCTCCGGAGGCAAACTCCGGAGGCAGAGGGACGTCTCCGGAGGCAGAACGTCTCAGAGGCCAATCATCCTATATTTAAACTGCAGAACAGATCACCTCTCCGGGCCAGAGGACGTCTCCGGAGCCAGAACGTCTCGGAGCCAGAGGACGTCTCCTATAGCCAGAACGTCTCCGGGCCAGAACAATCTCCGGGGCATTTAAACTCTCCAACATGGCATCCTCGTCCCATTTGACCAGAGCCTGTCTAGGGCACTATAAAGGGAATAGGGTCATTCTGGACACATCTCGTGTTGTTGATGTTTCCATTCTGTTTGGTATGTTGTTGTTGTTGTTGATGTTTCCATTCCGTTTGGTATGTTGTTGTTGTTGTTGATGTTTCCATTCTGTTTGGTATGTTGTTGTTATTGTTGATGTTTCCATTCTGTTTGGTATGTTGTTGTTGATGTTTCCATTCTGTTTGGTATGTTGTTGTTGTTGTTGTTGATGTTTCCATTCCGTTTGGTATGTTGTTGTTGTTGTTGTTGATGTTTCCATTCCGTTTGGTATGTTGTTGTTGTTGTTGTTGATGTTTCCATTCCGTTTGGTATGTTGTTGTTGTTGTTGATGTTTCCATTCCGTTTGGTATGTTGTTGTTGTTGTTGATGTTTCCATTCCGTTTGGTATGTTGTTGTTGTTGTTGATGTTTCCATTCCGTTTGGTATGTTGTTGTTGTTGTTGATGTTTCCATTCCGTTTGGTATGTTGTTGTTGTTGTTGATGTTTCCATTCCGTTTGGTATGTTGTTGTTGTTGTTGATGTTTCCATTCCGTTTGGTATGTTGTTGTTGTTGTTGATGTTTCCATTCCGTTTGGTATGTTGTTGTTGTTGTTGATGTTTCCATTCCGTTTGGTATGTTGTTGTTGTTGTTGATGTTTCCATTCCGTTTGGTATGTTGTTGTTGTTGATGTTTCCATTCTGTTTGGTATGTTGTTGTTGTTGTTGATGTTTCCATTCTGTTTGGTATGTTGTTGTTGTTGTTGATGTTTCCATTCTGTTTGGTATGTTGTTGTTGTTGTTGTTGATGTTTCCATTCTGTTTGGTATGTTGTTGTTGTTGTTGTTGATGTTTCCATTCTGTTTGGTATGTTGTTGTTGTTGTTGTTGATGTTTCCATTCTGTTTGGTATGTTGTTGTTGTTGTTGTTGTTGTTGATGTTTCCATTCTGTTTGGTATGTTGTTGTTGTTGTTGATGTTTCCATTCCGTTTGGTATGTTGTTGTTCTTGATGTTTCCATTCCGTTTGGTATGTTGTTGTTGTTGTTGATGTTTCCATTCTGTTTGGTATGTTGTTGTTGTTGTTGATGTTTCCATTCTGTTTGGTATGTTGTTGTTGTTGTTGATGTTTCCATTCTGTTTGGTATGTTGTTGTTGTTGTTGATGTTTCCATTCTGTTTGGTATGTTGTTGTTGTTGTTGATGTTTCCATTCTGTTTGGTATGTTGTTGTTGTTGTTGATGTTTCCATTCTGTTTGGTATGTTGTTGTTGTTGTTGATGTTTCCATTCTGTTTGGTATGTTGTTGTTGTTGTTGATGTTTCCATTCTGTTTGGTTATGTTGTTGTTGTTGTTGTTGTTGATGTTTCCATTCTGTTTGGTATGTTGTTGTTGTTGTTGATGTTTCCATTCTGTTTGGTATGTTGTTGTTGTTGTTGTTGTTGATGTTTCCATTCTGTTTGGTATGTTGTTGTTGTTGTTGTTGATGTTTCCATTCCGTTTGGTATGTTGTTGTTGTTGTTGTTGTTGATGTTTCCATTCCGTTTGGTATGTTGTTGTTGTTGTTGTTGTTGATGTTTCCATTCCGTTTGGTATGTTGTTGTTGTTGTTGTTGATGTTTCCATTCCGTTTGGTATGTTGTTGTTGTTGTTGTTGATGTTTCCATTCCGTTTGGTATGTTGTTGTTGTTGTTGTTGATGTTTCCATTCCGTTTGGTATGTTGTTGTTGTTGTTGTTGATGTTTCCATTCCGTTTGGTATGTTGTTGTTGTTGTTGATGTTTCCATTCCGTTTGGTATGTTGTTGTTGTTGTTGATGTTTCCATTCCGTTTGGTATGTTGTTGTTGTTGTTGATGTTTCCATTCCGTTTGGTATGTTGTTGTTGTTGTTGATGTTTCCATTCCGTTTGGTATGTTGTTGTTGTTGTTGATGTTTCCATTCCGTTTGGTATGTTGTTGTTGTTGTTGTTGATGTTTCCATTCTGTTTGGTATGTTGTTGTTGTTGTTGTTGATGTTTCCATTCTGTTTGGTATGTTGTTGTTGTTGATGTTTCCATTCTGTTTGGTATGTTGTTGTTGTTGTTGATGTTTCCATTCTGTTTGGTATGTTGTTGTTGTTGTTGATGTTTCCATTCTGTTTGGTATGTTGTTGTTGTTGTTGATGTTTCCATTCCGTTTGGTATGTTGTTGTTGTTGTTGATGTTTCCATTCCGTTTGGTATGTTGTTGTTGTTGTTGTTTCCATTGTTTGGTATGTTGTTGTTGTTGTTGTTTCCATTCCGTTTGGTATGTTGTTGTTGTTGTTGATGTTTCCATTCCGTTTGGTATGTTGTTGTTGTTGTTGATGTTTCCATTCCATTTGGTATGTTGTTGTTGTTGTTGATGTTTCCATTCTGTTTGGTATGTTGTTGTTGTTGTTGATGTTTGCATTCTGTTTGGTATGTTGTTGTTGTTGTTGTTGATGTTTCCATTCTGTTTGGTATGTTGTTGTTGTTGTTGATGTTTCCATTCCGTTTGGTATGTTGTTGTTGTTTTGATGTTTCCATTCGTTTGGTATGTTGTTGTTGTTGTTGATGTTTCCATTCCGTTTGGTATGTTGTTGTTGTTGTTGATGTTTCCATTCCGTTTGGTATGTTGTTGTTGTTGATGTTTCCATTCCGTTTGGTATGTTGTTGTTGTTGTTGATGTTTCCATTCCGTTTGGTATGTTGTTGTTGTTGTTGATGTTTCCATTCTGTTTGGTATGTTGTTGTTGTTGTTGATGTTTGCATTCTGTTTGGTATGTTGTTGTTGTTGTTGTTGATGTTTCCATTCCTGTTTGGTTGTTGTTGTTGTTGATGTTTCCATTCCGTTTGGTATGTTGTTGTTGTTGTTGTTGATGTTTCCATTCCGTTTGGTATGTTGTTGTTGTTGTTGATGTTTCCATTCCGTTTGGTATGTTGTTGTTGTTGTTGATGTTTCCATTCCGTTTGGTATGTTGTTGTTGTTGATGTTTCCATTCCGTTTGGTATGTTGTTGTTGTTGTTGTTGATGTTTCCATTCTGTTTGGTATGTTGTTGTTGTTGTTGATGTTTCCATTCCGTTTGGTATGTTGTTGTTGTTGTTGATGTTTCCATTCTGTTTGGTATGTTGTTGTTGTTGTTGATGTTTCCATTCTGTTTGGTATGTTGTTGTTGTTGTTGATGTTTCCATTCTGTTTGGTATGTTGTTGTTGTTGTTGATGTTTCCATTCTGTTTGGTATGTTGTTGTTGTTGTTGATGTTTCCATTCTGTTTGGTATGTTGTTGTTGTTGTTGATGTTTCCATTCTGTTTGGTATGTTGTTGTTGTTGATGTTTCCATTCTGTTTGGTATGTTGTTGTTGTTGTTGATGTTTCCATTCTGTTTGGTATGTTGTTGTTGTTGATGTTTCCATTCTGTTTGGTATGTTGTTGTTGTTGTTGATGTTTCCATTCTGTTTGGTATGTTGTTGTTGTTGATGATGTTTCCATTCTGTTTGGTATGTTGTTGTTGTTGTTGATGTTTCCATTCTGTTTGGTATGTTGTTGTTGTTGTTGATGATGTTTCCATTCTGTTTGGTATGTTGTTGTTGTTGATGATGTTTCCATTCTGTTTGGTATGTTGTTGTTGTTGTTGATGTTTCCATTCTGTTTGGTATGTTGTTGTTGTTGTTGATGTTTCCATTCTGTTTGGTATGTTGTTGTTGTTGTTGATGTTTCCATTCTGTTTGGTATGTTGTTGTTGTTGTTGATGTTTCCATTCTGTTTGGTATGTTGTTGTTGTTGTTGATGTTTCCATTCTGTTTGGTATGTTGTTGTTGTTGTTGATGTTTCCATTCTGTTTGGTATGTTGTTGTTGTTGATGATGTTTCCATTCTGTTTGGTATGTTGTTGTTGTTGTTGTTGATGTTTGCATTCCGTTTGGTATGTTGTTGTTGTTGATGTTTGCATTCCGTTTGGTATGTTGTTGTTGTTGTTGATGTTTCCATTCCGTTTGGTATGTTGTTGTTGTTGTTTCCATTCCGTTTGGTATGTTGTTGTTGTTGTTTCCATTCCGTTTGGTATGTTGTTGTTGTTGATGTTTCCATTCTGTTTGGTATGTTGTTGTTGTTGTTGATGTTTCCATTCTGTTTGGTATGTTGTTGCTGTTGTTGATGTTTCCATTCTGTTTGGTATGTTGTTGTTGTTGTTGATGTTTCCATTCTGTTTGGTATGTTGTTGTTGTTGTTGATGTTTCCATTCTGTTTGGTATGTTGTTGTTGTTGTTGATGTTTCCATTCTGTTTGGTATGTTGTTGTTGTTGTTGATGTTTCCATTCTGTTTGGTATGTTGTTGTTGTTGTTGATGTTTCCATTCTGTTTGGTATGTTGTTGTTGTTGTTGATGTTTCCATTCTGTTTGGTATGTTGTTGTTGTTGATGTTTCCATTCTGTTTGGTATGTTGTTGTTGTTGTTGATGTTTCCATTCTGTTTGGTATGTTGTTATCAGTGTGTCCTGATCGACCCCGCTCCTCAGCCAGTGTCCTGATCGACCCCGCTCCTCAGCCAGTGTGTCCTGATCGACCCCGCTCCCCAGCCAGTGTCCTGATCGACCCTGCTCCTCAGCCAGTGTCCTGATCGACCCTGCTCCTCAGCCAGTGTGTCCTGATCGACCCCGCTCCCCAGCCAGTGTGTCCTGATCGACCCTGCTCCTCAGCCAGTGTCCTGATCGACCCCGCTCCTCAGCCAGTGTGTCCGGATCGACCCCGCTCCTCAGCCAGTGTGTCCGGATCGACCCCCCTCCCCAGCCAGTGTCCTGATCGACCCCGCTCCTCAGCCAGTGTCCTGATCGACCCCGCTCCTCAGCCAGTGTGTCCTGATCGACCCCGCTCCTCAGCCAGTGTGTCCTGATCGACCCCGCTCCTCAGCCAGTGTGTCCTGATCGACCCCGCTCCTCAGCCAGTGTGTCCTGATCGACCCCGCTCCTCAGCCAGTGTGTCCTGATCGACCCCGCTCCCCAGCCAGTGTCCTGATCGACCCCGCTCCTCAGCCAGTGTGTCCTGATCGACCCCGCTCCTCAGCCAGTGTGTCCTGATCGACCCTGCTCCCCAGCCAGTGTGTCCTGATCGACCCCGCTCCTCAGCCAGTGTGTCCTGATCGACCCCGCTCCCCAGCCAGTGTGTCCTGATCGACCCCGCTCCTCAGCCAGTGTCCTGATCGACCCCGCTCCTCAGCCAGTGTGTCCTGATCGACCCCGCTCCTCAGCCAGTGTGTCCTGATCGACCCTGCTCCTCAGCCAGTGTGTCCTGATCGACCCCGCTCCCCAGCCAGTGTCCTGATCGACCCCGCTCCTCAGCCAGTGTGTCCTGATCGACCCTGCTCCCCAGCCAGTGTGTCCTGATCGACCCTGCTCCCCAGCCAGTGTGTCCTGATCGACCCCGCTCCTCAGCCAGTGTGTCCTGATCGACCCCGCTCCTCAGCCAGTGTGTCCTGATCGACCCCGCTCCCCAGCCAGTGTCCTGATCGACCCCGCTCCTCAGCCAGTGTGTCCTGATCGACCCCGCTCCTCAGCCAGTGTGTCCTGATCGACCCTGCTCCTCAGCCAGTGTGTCCTGATCGACCCCGCTCCCCAGCCAGTGTCCTGATCGACCCCGCTCCCCAGCCAGTGTGTCCTGATCGACCCCGCTCCTCAGCCAGTGTGTCCTGATCGACCCCGCTCCTCAGCCAGTGTGTCCTGATCGACCCCGCTCCTCAGCCAGTGTCCTGATCGACCCCGCTCCTCAGCCAGTGTGTCCTGATCGACCCCGCTCCTCAGCCAGTGTGTCCTGATCGACCCTGCTCCCCAGCCAGTGTCCTGATCGACCCCGCTCCTCAGCCAGTGTGTCCTGATCGACCCCGCTCCCCAGCCAGTGTCCTGATCGACCCTGCTCCTCAGCCAGTGTGTCCTGATCGACCCCGCTCCCCAGCCAGTGTGTCCTGATCGACCCCGCTCCTCAGCCAGTGTGTCCTGATCGACCCTGCTCCTCAGCCAGTGTCCTGATCGACCCCGCTCCTCAGCCAGTGTGTCCTGATCGACCCCGCTCCCCAGCCAGTGTGTCCTGATCGACCCCGCTCCCCAGCCAGTGTCCTGATCGACCCCGCTCCTCAGCCAGTGTCCTGATCGACCCTGCTCCTCAGCCAGTGTCCTGATCGACCCTGCTCCTCAGCCAGTGTCCTGATCGACCCCGCTCCTCAGCCAGTGTCCTGATCGACCCCGCTCCTCAGCCAGTGTGTCCTGATCGACCCCGCTCCTCAGCCAGTGTCCTGATTGACCCCGCTCCCCAGCCAGTGTCCTGATCGACCCCGCTCCCCAGCCAGTGTCCTGATGGACCCCGCTCCTCAGCCAGTGTCCTGATCGACCCTGCACCTCAGCCAGTGTGTCCTGATCGACCCCGCTCCCCAGCCAGTGTCCTGATCGACCCTGCTCCTCAGCCAGTGTGTCCTGATCGACCCCGCTCCCCAGCCAGTGTCCCCTGATCGACCCCGCTCCCCAGCCAGTGTCCCCTGATCGACCCTGCTCCCCAGCCAGTGTCCTGATCGACCCTGCTCCTCAGCCAGTGTGTCCTGATCGACCCCGCTCCTCAGCCAGTGTCCTGATCGACCCCGCTCCTCAGCCAGTGTCCTGATCGACCCTGCTCCCCAGCCAGTGTCCCCTGATCGACCCTGCTCCCCAGCCAGTGTCCTGATCGACCCTGCTCCTCAGCCAGTGTGTCCTGATCGACCCTGCTCCTCAGCCAGTGTCCTGATCGACCCCGCTCCTCAGCCAGTGTCCTGATCGACCCCGCTCCTCAGCCAGTGTCCTGATCGACCCTGCTCCTCAGCCAGTGTGTCCTGATCGACCCTGCTCCTCAGCCAGTGTCCTGATCGACCCCGCTCCCCAGCCAGTGTCCTGATCGACCCCGCTCCTCAGCCAGTGTGTCCTGATCGACCCCGCTCCTCAGCCAGTGTCCTGATCGACCCCGCTCCTCAGCCAGTGTCCTGATCGACCCCGCTCCCCAGCCAGTGTCCTGATCGACCCCGCTCCTCAGCCAGTGTGTCCTGATCGACCCCGCTCCTCAGCCAGTGTCCTGATCGACCCCGCTCCTCAGCCAGTGTCCTGATCGACCCCGCTCCTCAGCCAGTGTCCTGATCGACCCCGCTCCTCAGCCAGTGTCCCCTGATCGACCCCGCTCCTCAGCCAGTGTGTCCTGATTGACCCTGCTCCTCAGCCAGTGTCCTGATCGACCCTGCTCCTCAGCCAGTGTCCTGATCGACCCCGCTCCTCAGCCAGTGTCCTGATCGACCCTGCTCCTCAGCCAGTGTGTCCTGATCGACCCCGCTCCCCAGCCAGTGTGTCCTGATCGACCCCGCTCCTCAGCCAGTGTGTCCTGATCGACCCCGCTCCTCAGCCAGTGTCCTGATCGACCCTGCTCCTCAGCCAGTGTCCTGATCGACCCCGCTCCTCAGCCAGTGGATTTCGAATAAACAAATTGTGATGCACTGCAGCGATGTTATCTCCCCATTGACATTACATGGGGATATTGAATGCTATGTAACTGAAGGTCTAGAACTAGAACAATATTCTACAGTCTAAAAGCCCAAATCTCGAAACAGATGGCTCTGGGCAGAGCAGACTGCTGATGGATCAAGCACCTGTGAGGGCGGTCAGTCTGGGGAGACAGTCTTAACCAGGGTTATGGTTAGTACCTGTCAGAGCAGTCAGTCTGGGGAGACAGTCTGTTAACCAGGGTTATGGTTAGTACCTGTCAGAGCAGTCAGTCTGGGAAGACAGTCTGTTAGCCAGGGTTATGGTTAGTACCTGTCAGAGCAGTCAGTCTGGGGAGACAGAGTCTGTTAGCCAGGGTTAGTACCTGTCAGAGCAGTCAGTCTGGGGAGACAGAGTCTGTTAGCCAGGGCCGTCAGCTCCATAGGGTCCAGCTCTGCCATGGGACAAAGCTGATTGGTGTAGAGATACTCCAGAACAGCCTGCATACACACCCTGCTGGTGCCTGGGAACGAGACCTAAACACACAGATACACACAGACACACACGCAGGCAGACACAGACACACACAGGAAAGAACAGAGACAAATCATTTGACAACATCTAAATGTCCTGTTTCAATGTCAGTAAAGACCAACATTAGAGACTACAGGGGCTCTGTAAAGACTACAGAGGCCCTGTGAAGACTAGCAGCAGACTACAGAGGCTCTGTAAAGACTAGCAGCAGACTAGAGGCTCTGTAAAAACTAGGACACCCGGTAGTAGCTTTCTACCACACTAAAATAAAGATGTCCCCATGGTTATGAAGAGAGACGTAGTGTTAGACTGTTAGCCTGCTGGTCTGCCTGTTAGCCTGCTGGTCTGCCGGTTAGCCTGCTGGTCTGCCTGTTAGCCTGCTGGTCTGCCTGTTAGCCTGCTGGTCTGCCTGTTAGCCTGCTGGTCTGCCTGCCTGAGAGCAGTGAAACAGAACAGGACTCTGTGTTCAGACAGTGTCCTTGTCCTAACGGCTATTTAAAGATCTCTGAATGACGTCTATTTTTACTCGTTACTCTGATGAACCTGTCATGTCACTGTTCCTACTGCTACCTGGGGTTTAATAAATGAACTGGAGATAACATCCCATATTCCCTATGGATCCTGGTCAACATCCCATATCCCCTATGGATCCTGGTCAACTGGAGACAACATCCCATATCCCCTATGGATCCTGGTCAACTGGAGACAACATCCCATATCCCCTATGGATCCTGGTCAACTGGAGACAACATCCCATATTCCCTATGGATCCTGGTCAACATCCCATATCCCCTATGGATGCTGGTCAACGGGAGACAACATCCCATATCCCCTATGGATCCTGGTCAACTGGAGACAACATCCCATATTCCCTATGGATCCTGGTCAACATCCCATATCCCCTATGGATCCTGGTCAACATCACATATCCCCTATGGATCCTGGTCAACATCCCATATCCCCTATGGATCCTGGTCAACATCCCATATCCCCTATGGATCCTGGTCAACATCCCATATCCCCTATGGATCCTGGTCAACATCCCATATCCCCTATGGATGCTGGTCAACTGGAGACAACATCCCATATCCCCTATGGATCCTGGTCAACTGGAGACAACATCCCATATCCCCTATGGATCCTGGTCAACATCCCATATCCCCTATGGATCCTGTTCAACTGGAGACAACATCCCATATTCCCTATGGATCCTGGTCAACATCCCATATCCCCTATGGATCCTGGTCAACTGGAGACAACATCCCATATCCCCTATGGATCCTGGTCAACTGGAGACAACATCCCATATGGATCCTGGTCAACTGGAGACAACATCCCATATTCCCTATGGATCCTGGTCAACATCCCATATCCCCTATGGATCCTGTTCAACTGGAGACAACATCCCATATTCCCTATGGATCCTGGTCAACATCCCATATCCCCTATGGATCCTGGTCAACTGGAGACAACATCCCATATCCCCTATGGATCCTGGTCAACTGGAGACAACATCCCATATGGATCCTGGTCAACTGGAGACAACATCCCATATTCCCTATGGATCCTGGTCAACATCCCATATCCCCTATGGATCCTGTTCAACTGGAGACAACATCCCATATTCCCTATGGATCCTGGTCAACATCCCATATCCCCTATGGATCCTGGTCAACATCCCATATTCCCTATGGATCCTGGTCAACATCCCATATTCCCTATGGATCCTGGTCAACATCCCATATGGATCCTGGTCAACATCCCATATGGATCCTGGTCAACTGGAGACAACATCCCATATTCCCTATGGATCCTGGTCAACATCCCATATTCCCTATGGATCCTGGTCAACATCCCATATTCCCTATGGATCCTGGTCAACTGGAGACAACATCCCATATTCCCTATGGATCCTGGTCAACATCCCATATTCCCTATGGATCCTGGTCAACATCCCATATCCCCTATGGATCCTGGTCAACATCCCATATCCCCTATGGATCCTGGTCAACATCCCATTTCCCCTATGGATCCTGGTCAACATCCCATATCCCCTATGGATCCTGGTCAACATCCCATATTCCCTATGGATCCTGGTCAACATCCCATATTCCCTATGGATCCTGGTCAACATCCCATATTCCCTATGGATCCTGGTCAACATCCCATATTCCCTATGGATCCTGGTCAACATCCCATATTCCCTATGGATCCTGGTCAACATCCCATATTCCCTATGGATCCTGGTCAACATCCCATATTCCCTATGGATCCTGGTCAACTGGAGACAACATCCCATATTCCCTATGGATCCTGGTCAACATCCCATATTCCCTATGGATCCTGGTCAACATCCCATATTCCCTATGGATCCTGGTCAACATCCCATATTCCCTATGGATCCTGGTCAACTGGAGACAACATCCCATATCCCCTATGGATCCTGGTCAGCTGGAGACAACATCCCATATCCCTTATGGATCCTGGTCAACATCCCATATCCCCTATGGATCCTGGTCAACTGGAACATCCCATATCCCCTATGGATCCTGGTCAACATCCCATATTCCCTATGGATCCTGGTCAACATCCCATATTCCCTATGGATCCTGGTCAACATCCCATATTCCCTATGGATCCTGGTCAACATCCCGTATTCCCTATGGATCCTGGTCAACATCCCATATTCCCTATGGATCCTGGTCAACATCCCATATTCCCTATGGATCCTGGTCAACATCCCCTATTCCCTATGGATCCTGGTCAACATCCCATATTCCCTATGGATCCTGGTCAACTGGAGACAACATCCCATATTCCCTATGGATCCTGGTCAACTGGAGACAACATCCCATATGGATCCTGGTCAACATCCCATATTCCCTATGGATCCTGGTCAACTGGAGACAACATCCCATATCCCCTATGGATCCTGGTCAACATCCCATATTCCCTATGGATCCTGGTCAACTGGAGACAACATCCCATATGGATCCTGGTCAACATCCCATATCCCCTATGGATCCTGGTCAACATCCCATATTCCCTATGGATCCTGGTCAACATCCCATATTCCCTATGGATCCTGGTTAACTGGAGACAACATCCCATATCCCCTATGGATCCTGGTCAACAACCCATATCCCCTATGGATCCTGGTCAACATCCCATATCCCCTATGGATCCTGGTCAACATCCCATATCGCCTATGTATCCTGGTCAAAATCCCACATTCCCTATGTATCCTGGTCAACTGGAGACAACATCCCTATGGATCTGGTCAACATCCCATATCCCCCTATGGATCCTGGTCAATCCCATCCCATATCCCTATGGATCCTGGTCAACATCCCATATCCCCTATGGACCCTGGTCAACATCCCATATCCCCTATGGATCCTGGTCAACATCCCATATCCCCTATGGATCCTGGTCAACATCCCATATGGATCCTGGTCAACATCCCATATGGATCCTGGTCAACATCCCATATGGATCCTGGTCAACATCCCATATTCCCTATGGATCCGGTCAACATCCCATATTCCCTATGGATCCTGGTCAACATCCCATATTCCCTATGGATCCTGGTCAACATCCCATATTCCCTATGGATCCTGGTCAACAGCCCATATTCCCTATGGATCCTGGTCAAAATCCCATATCCCCTATGGATCCTGGTCAACATCCCATATCCCCTATGGATCCTGGTCAACATCCCATATCCCCTATGGATCCTGGTCAACATCCCATATTCCCTATGGATCCTGGTCAACATCCCATATTCCCTATGGATCCTGGTCAACATCCCATATTCCCTATGGATCCTGGTCAACATCCCATATTCCCTATGGATCCTGGTCAACATCCCATATTCCCTATGGATCTTGGTCAACTGGAGACAACATCCCATATTCCCTATGGATCCTGGTCAACTGGAGACAACATCCCATATGGATCCTGGTCAACATCCCATATTCCCTATGGATCCTGGTTAACTGGAGACAACATCCCATATCCCCTATGGATCCTGGTCAACATCCCATATTCCCTATGGATCCTGGTCAACTGGAGACAACATCCCATATCCCCTATGGATCCTGGTCAACATCCCATATTCCCTATGGATCCTGGTCAACTGGAGACAACATCCCATATCCCCTATGGATCCTGGTCAACATCCCATATCCCCTATGGATCCTGGTCAACATCCCATATCCCCTATGGATCCTGGTCAACATCCCATATCCCCTATGGATCCTGGTCAACATCCCATATCCCCTATGGATCCTGGTCAACATCCCATATCCCCTATGGATCCTGGTCAACATCCCATATTCCCTATGGATCCTGGTCAACATCCCATATTCCCTATGGATCCTGGTCAACATCCCATATTCCCTATGGATCCTGGTCAACATCCCATATTCCCTATGGATCCTGGTCAACATCCCATATTCCCTATGGATCCTGGTCAACATCCCATATTCCCTATGGATCCTGGTCAACTGGAGACAACATCCCATATTCCCTATGGATCCTGGTCAACATCCCATATTCCCTATGGATCCTGGTCAACATCCCATATTCCCTATGGATCCTGGTCAACATCCCATATTCCCTATGGATCCTGGTCAACTGGAGACAACATCCCATATCCCCTATGGATCCTGGTCAGCTGGAGACAACATCCCATATCCCTTATGGATCCTGGTCAACATCCCATATCCCCTATGGATCCTGGTCAACATCCCATATCCCCTATGGATCCTGGTCAACATCCCATATTCCCTATGGATCCTGGTCAACATCCCATATTCCCTATGGATCCTGGTCAACATCCCATATTCCCTATGGATCCTGGTCAACATCCCGTATTCCCTATGGATCCTGGTCAACATCCCATATTCCCTATGGATCCTGGTCAACATCCCATATTCCCTATGGATCCTGGTCAACATCCCCTATTCCCTATGGATCCTGGTCAACATCCCATATTCCCTATGGATCCTGGTCAACTGGAGACAACATCCCATATTCCCTATGGATCCTGGTCAACTGGAGACAACATCCCATATGGATCCTGGTCAACATCCCATATTCCCTATGGATCCTGGTCAACTGGAGACAACATCCCATATCCCCTATGGATCCTGGTCAACATCCCATATTCCCTATGGATCCTGGTCAACTGGAGACAACATCCCATATGGATCCTGGTCAACATCCCATATCCCCTATGGATCCTGGTCAACATCCCATATTCCCTATGGATCCTGGTCAACATCCCATATTCCCTATGGATCCTGGTTAACTGGAGACAACATCCCATATCCCCTATGGATCCTGGTCAACAACCCATATCCCCTATGGATCCTGGTCAACATCCCATATCCCCTATGGATCCTGGTCAACATCCCATATCGCCTATGTATCCTGGTCAAAATCCCACATTCCCTATGTATCCTGGTCAACTGGAGACAACATCCCTATGGATCCTGGTCAACATCCCATATCCCCTATGGATCCTGGTCAACATCCCATATCCCCTATGGATCCTGGTCAACATCCCATATCCCCTATGGACCCTGGTCAACATCCCATATCCCCTATGGATCCTGGTCAACATCCCATATCCCCTATGGATCCTGGTCAACATCCCATATGGATCCTGGTCAACATCCCATATGGATCCTGGTCAACATCCCATATGGATCCTGGTCAACATCCCATATTCCCTATGGATCCGGTCAACATCCCATATTCCCTATGGATCCTGGTCAACATCCCATATTCCCTATGGATCCTGGTCAACATCCCATATTCCCTATGGATCCTGGTCAACAGCCCATATTCCCTATGGATCCTGGTCAAAATCCCATATCCCCTATGGATCCTGGTCAACATCCCATATCCCCTATGGATCCTGGTCAACATCCCATATCCCCTATGGATCCTGGTCAACATCCCATATTCCCTATGGATCCTGGTCAACATCCCATATTCCCTATGGATCCTGGTCAACATCCCATATTCCCTATGGATCCTGGTCAACATCCCATATTCCCTATGGATCCTGGTCAACATCCCATATTCCCTATGGATCTTGGTCAACTGGAGACAACATCCCATATTCCCTATGGATCCTGGTCAACTGGAGACAACATCCCATATGGATCCTGGTCAACAGCCCATATTCCCTATGGATCCTGGTTAACTGGAGACAACATCCCATATCCCCTATGGATCCTGGTCAACATCCCATATTCCCTATGGATCCTGGTCAACTGGAGACAACATCCCATATCCACTATGGATCCTGGTCAACATCCCATATTCCCTATGGATCCTGGTCAACTGGAGACAACATCCCATATTCCCTATGGATCCTGGTCAACTGGAGACAACATCCCATATTCCCTATGGATCCTGGTCAACATCCCATATCCCCTATGGATCCTGGTCAACATCCCATATCCCCTATGGATCCTGGTCAACATCCCATATCCCCTATGGATCCTGGTCAACATCCCATATTCCCTATGGATCCTGGTCAACATCCCATATTCCCTATGGATCCTGGTCAACATCCCATATTCCCTATGGATCCTGGTCAACATCCCATATTCCCTATGGATCCTGGTCAACATCCCATATTCCCTCAACATCCCATATGGATCCTGGTCAACATCCCATATTCCCTATGGATCCTGGTCAACATCCCATATTCCCTATGGATCCTGGTCAACTGGAGACAACATCCCATATTCCCTATGGATCCTGGTCAACATCCCATATTCCCTATGGATCCTGGTCAACATCCCATATTCCCTATGGATCCTGGTCAACATCCCATATTCCCTATGGATCCTGGTCAACTGGAGACAACATCCCATATCCCCTATGGATCCTGGTCAGCTGGAGACAACATCCCATATCCCTTATGGATCCTGGTCAACATCCCATATCCCCTATGGATCCTGGTCAACATCCCATATCCCCTATGGATCCTGGTCAACATCCCATATTCCCTATGGATCCTGGTCAACATCCCATATTCCCTATGGATCCTGGTCAACATCCCATATTCCCTATGGATCCTGGTCAACATCCCGTATTCCCTATGGATCCTGGTCAACATCCCATATTCCCTATGGATCCTGCTCAACATCCCATATTCCCTATGGATCCTGGTCAACATCCCCTATTCCCTATGGATCCTGGTCAACATCCCATATTCCCTATGGATCCTGGTCAACTGGAGACAACATCCCATATTCCCTATGGATCCTGGTCAACTGGAGACAACATCCCATATGGATCCTGGTCAACATCCCATATTCCCTATGGATCCTGGTCAACTGGAGACAACATCCCATATCCCCTATGGATCCTGGTCAACATCCCATATTCCCTATGGATCCTGGTCAACTGGAGACAACATCCCATATGGATCCTGGTCAACATCCCATATCCCCTATGGATCCTGGTCAACATCCCATATTCCCTATGGATCCTGGTCAACATCCCATATTCCCTATGGATCCTGGTTAACTGGAGACAACATCCCATATCCCCTATGGATCCTGGTCAACAACCCATATCCCCTATGGATCCTGGTCAACATCCCATATCCCCTATGGATCCTGGTCAACATCCCATATCCCCTATGTATCCTGGTCAAAATCCCACATTCCCTATGGATCCTGGTCAACTGGAGACAACATCCCTATGGATCCTGGTCAACATCCCATATCCCCTATGGATCCTGGTCAACATCCCATATCCCCTATGGATCCTGGTCAACATCCCATATCCCCTATGGACCCTGGTCAACATCCCATATCCCCTATGGATCCTGGTCAACATCCCATATCCCCTATGGATCCTGGTCAACATCCCATATGGATCCTGGTCAACATCCCATATGGATCCTGGTCAACATCCCATATGGATCCTGGTCAACATCCCATATTCCCTATGGATCCGGTCAACATCCCATATTCCCTATGGATCCTGGTCAACATCCCATATTCCCTATGGATCCTGGTCAACATCCCATATTCCCTATGGATCCTGGTCAACAGCCCATATTCCCTATGGATCCTGGTCAAAATCCCATATCCCCTATGGATCCTGGTCAACATCCCATATCCCCTATGGATCCTGGTCAACATCCCATATCCCCTATGGATCCTGGTCAACATCCCATATTCCCTATGGATCCTGGTCAACATCCCATATTCCCTATGGATCCTGGTCAACATCCCATATTCCCTATGGATCCTGGTCAACATCCCATATTCCCTATGGATCCTGGTCAACATCCCATATTCCCTATGGATCTTGGTCAACTGGAGACAACATCCCATATTCCCTATGGATCCTGGTCAACTGGAGACAACATCCCATATGGATCCTGGTCAACATCCCATATTCCCTATGGATCCTGGTTAACTGGAGACAACATCCCATATCCCCTATGGATCCTGGTCAACATCCCATATTCCCTATGGATCCTGGTCAACTGGAGACAACATCCCATATCCCCTATGGATCCTGGTCAACATCCCATATCCCCTATGTATCCTGGTCAAAATCCCATATTCCCTATGTATCCTGGTCAACTGGAGACAACATCCCTATGGATCCTGGTCAACATTCCATATCCCCTATGGATCCTGGTCAACATCCCATATTCCCCATGGATCCTGGTCAACATCCCATATTCCCTATGGATCCTGGTCAACATCCCATATCCCCTATGGATCCTGGTCAACTGGAGACAACATCCCATATCCCCTATGGATCCTGGTCAACATCCCATATCCCCTATGGATCCTGGTCAACATCCCATACCCCCTATGGATCCTGGTCAACATCCCATATCCCCTATGGATCCTGGTCAACATCCCATATCCCCTATGGATCCTGGTCAACATCCCATATTCCCTATGGATCCTGGTCAACTGGAGACAACATCCCATATCCCCTATGGATCCTGGTCAACATCCCATATTCCCTATGGATCCTGGTCAACTGGAGACAACATCCCATATCCCCTATGGATCCTGGTCAACATCCCATATTCCCTATGGATCCTGGTCAACTGGAGACAACATCCCATATCCCCTATGGATCCTGGTCAACATCCCATATCCCCTATGGATCCTGGTCAACATCCCATATCCCATATGGATCCTGGTCAACATCCCATATGGATCCTGGACAACATCCCATATTCCCTATGGATCCTGGTCAACATCCCATATTCCCTATGGATCCTGGTCAACATCCCATATTCCCTATGGATCCTGGTCAACTGGAGACAACATCCCATATCCCCTATGGATCCTGGTCAGCTGGAGACAACATCCCATATCCCTTATGGATCCTGGTCAACATCCCATATCCCCTATGGATCCTGGTCAACATCCCATATCCCCTATGGATCCTGGTCAACATCCCATATTCCCTATGGATCCTGGTCAACATCCCATATTCCCTATGGATCCTGGTCAACATCCCATATTCCCTATGGATCCTGGTCAACATCCCGTATTCCCTATGGATCCTGGTCAACATCCCATATTCCCTATGGATCCTGGTCAACATCCCATATTCCCTATGGATCCTGGTCAACATCCCCTATTCCCTATGGATCCTGGTCAACATCCCATATTCCCTATGGATCCTGGTCAACTGGAGACAACATCCCATATTCCCTATGGATCCTGGTCAACTGGAGACAACATCCCATATGGATCCTGGTCAACATCCCATATTCCCTATGGATCCTGGTCAACATCCCATATCCCCTATGGATCCTGGTCAACATTCCCTATGGATCCTGGTCAACATTCCATATTCCCTATGGATCCTGGTCAACATCGCATATTCCCTATGGATCCTGGTCAACATTCCATATTCCCTATGGATCCTGGTCAACATCCCATATGGATCCTGTTCAACATCCCATATGGATCCTGGTCAACATCCCATATGGATCCTGGTCAACATCCCATATGGATCCTGGTCAACATCCCTCATGGATCCTGGTCAACATCCCATATGGATCCTGGTCAACATCCCATATGGATCCTGGTCAACATCCCATATCCCCTATGGATCCTGGTCAACATCCCATATCCCCTATGGATCCTGGTCAACATCCCATATCCCCTATGGATCCTGGTCAACATCCCATATCCCCTATGGATCCTGGTCAACATCCCATATCCCCTATGGATCCTGGTCAACATCCCATATCCCCTATGGATCCTGGTCAACATCCCATATCCCCTATGGATCCTGGTCAACATCCCATATCCCCTATGGATCCTGGTCAACATCCCATATCCCCTATTGATCCTGGTCAACATCCCATATCCCCTATGGATCCTGGTCAACATCCCATATTCCCTATGGATCCTGGTCAATATCCCATATTCCCTATGGATCCTGGTCAACTGGAGACAACATCCCATATCCCCTATGGATCCTGGTCAACATCCCATATGGATCCTGGTCAACATCCCATATTCCCTATGGATCCTGGTCAACTGGAGACAACATCCCCTATGGATCCTGGTCAACATTCCATATCCCCTATGGATCCTGGTCAACATCCCATATTCCCTATGGATCCTGGTCAACTGGAGACAACATCCCCTATGGATCCTGGTCAACATTCCATATCCCCTATGGATCCGGGTCAACATCCCATATTCCCTATGTATCCTGGTCAACTGGAGACAACATCCCCTATGGATCCTGGTCAACATCCCATATTCCCTATGGATCCTGGTCAACATCCCATATTCCCTATGGATCCTGGTCAACATCCCATATCCCCTATGGATCCTGGTCAACATCCCATATCCCCTATGGATCCTGGTCAACATCCCATATCCCCTATGGATCCTGGTCAACTGGAGACAACATCCCATTCCCTATATTCCCTATGGATCCTGGTCAACATCCCATATTCCCTATGGATCCTGGTCAACTGGAGACAACATCCCATATTCCCTATGGATCCTGGTCAACATCCCATATCCCCTATGGATCCTGGTCAACATCCCATATCCCCTATGGATCCTGGTCAACTGGAGACAACATCCCATTCCCTATATTCCCTATGGATCCTGGTCAACATCCCATATTCCCTATGGATCCTGGTCAACTGGAGACAACATCCCATATTCCCTATTGATCCTGGTCAACTGGAGACAACATCCCATTCCCTATATTCCCTATGGATCCTGGTCAACATCCCATATTCCCCATGGATCCTGGTCAACATCCCATATTCCCTATGGATCCTGGTCAACATCCCATATCCCCTATGGATCCTGGTCAACATCCCATATCCCCTATGGATCCTGGTAATCCCTATGGATCTTGGTCAAGTGTGTGCCTTTCCAAATCATATCCAATCAATTGAATTCACCACAGGTGGACTCCAATCAAGTTGAAGAAACATCAAGGATGATCAATGGAAACAGGATGCACCTGAGCTCAATTTCAAGTTTCATAGCAAAGGGTCTGAATACTTATGTAAATAAGGTATTTCTATATTTAATTTTGTATAAAAGTGCAATAAAATAAAATATGTATTTTTTCTTTGTCATTATAGGGTATTGTATGTGGAGTGATGACTTCGTCAATGTACTTAATGAAGCCAGTGGCTGATGTGTTAAACTCCTCACTGGTACTTCCTGTTTGCTTGTAATTAAAATACCCTGCTCAAAAGTACTTCACTACATAGGGAATAGGGTGCCATTTGGGACGAAGTTAACCCTAACCCAGACTGTGCTGTAGACAAGTTAACTATCCATGAAGGATCCTCCGAACAAGCACCCTAACCCCAACACTAGATATTACTCTGTGTTGTAGACTCACCTCGTTGTTAGCACTCTCCATGAAGGATCCTCCGAACAAAGCACCCTAACCCCAACACTAGATATTACTCTGTGTTGTCGACTCACCTCGTTGTTAGCACTCTCCATGAAGGATCCTCCGAACACAGCAGCCATCCAATCACAGGAGGAGATGAGCAGAGGTCTGTGAGCATTGATGGTTCCATCCTCCAACCTGAAGGTGACGTCTGAGACAGAGACATTATAACAACAACCTGAAGGTGACGTCTGAGACAGAGACATTATAACAACAACCTGAAGGTGACGTCTGAGACAGAGAGACATTATAACAACAACCTGAAGGTGACGTCTGAGACAGAGAGACATTATAACAACAACCTGAAGGTGACGTCTGAGACACAGAGACATTATAACAACAACCTGAAGGTGACGTCTGAGACAGAGAGACATTATAACAACAACCTGAAGGTGACGTCTGAGACACAGAGACATTATAACAACAACCTGAAGGTGACGTCTGAGACAGAGACATTATAACAACAACCTGAAGGAGACGTCTGAGACAGAGACATTATAACAACAACCTGAAGGTGACGTCTGAGACAGAGAGACATTATAACAACAACCTGAAGGTGACGTCTGAGACAGAGAGACATTATAACAACAACCTGAAGGTGACGTCTGAGACAGAGAGACATTATAACAACAACCTGAAGGTGACGTCTGAGACAGAGACATTATAACAACAACCTGAAGGTGACGTCTGAGACACAGAGACATTATAACAACAACCTGAAGGTGACGTCTGAGACAGAGACATTATAACAACAACCTGAAGGTGACGTCTGAGACAGAGAGACATTATAACAACAACCTGAAGGTGACGTCTGAGACAGAGAGACATTATAACAACAACCTGAAGGTGACGTCTGAGACAGAGACATTATAACAACAACCTGAAGGTGACGTCTGAGACACAGAGACATTATAACAACAACCTGAAGGTGACGTCTGAGACAGAGACATTATAACAACAACCTGAAGGTGACGTCTGAGACAGAGACATTATAACAACAACCTGAAGGTGACGTCTGAGACACAGAGACATTATAACAACCTGAAGGTGACGTCTGAGACAGAGAGACATTATAACAACAACCTGAAGGTGACGTCTGAGACACAGAGACATTATAACAACAACCTGAAGGTGACGTCTGAGACAGAGACATTATAACAACAACCTGAAGGTGACGTCTGAGACAGAGAGACATTATAACAACAACCTGAAGGTGACGTCTGAGACAGAGACATTATAACAACAACCTGAAGGTGACGTCTGAGACAGAGAGACATTATAACAACAACCTGAAGGTGACGTCTGAGACAGAGACATTATAACAACAACCTGAAGGTGACGTCTGAGACAGAGAGACATTATAACAACAACCTGAAGGTGACGTCTGAGACAGAGAGACATTATAACAACAACCTGAAGGTGACGTCTGAGACACAGAGACATTATAACAACAACCTGAAGGTGACGTCTGAGACAGAGACATTATAACAACAACCTGAAGGTGACGACATTATAACAACAACCTGAAGACAGACAGAGACATTATAACAACAACCTGAAGGTGACGTCTGAGACAGAGACATTATAACAACAACCTGAAGGTGACGTCTGAGACAGAGAGACATTATAACAACAACCTGAAGGTGACGTCTGAGACAGAGAGACATTATAACAACAACCTGAAGGTGACGTCTGAGACAGAGAGACATTATAACAACAACCTGAAGGTGACGTCTGAGACAGAGAGACATTATAACAACAACCTGAAGGTGACGTCTGAGACAGAGACATTATAACAACAACCTGAAGGTGACGTCTGAGACAGAGAGACATTATAACAACAACCTGAAGGTGACGTCTGAGACAGAGACATTATAACAACAACCTGAAGGTGACGTCTGAGACAGAGACATTATAACAACAACCTGAAGGTGACGTCTGAGACAGAGACATTATAACAACAACCTGAAGGTGACGTCTGAGACAGAGACATTATAACAACAACCTGAAGGTGGCGTCTGAGACAGAGACATTATAACAACAACCTGAAGGTGACGTCTGAGACAGAGAGACATTATAACAACAACCTGAAGGTGACGTCTGAGACATTATAACAACAACCTGAAGGTGACGTCTGAGACAGAGACATTATAACAACAACCTGAAGGTGACGTCTGAGACAGAGAGACATTATAACAACAACCTGAAGGTGACGTCTGAGACACAGAGACATTATAACAACAACCTGAAGGTGACGTCTGAGACAGAGACATTATAACAACAACCTGAAGGTGACGTCTGAGACAGAGAGACATTATAACAACAACCTGAAGGTGACGTCTGAGACAGAGAGACATTATAACAACAACCTGAAGGTGACGTCTGAGACAGAGAGACATTATAACAACAACCTGAAGGTGACGTCTGAGACAGAGAGACATTATAACAACAACCTGAAGGTGACGTCTGAGACAGAGAGACATTATAACAACAACCTGAAGGTGACGTCTGAGACAGAGAGACATTATAACAACAACCTGAAGGTGACGTCTGAGACAGAGAGACATTATAACAACAACCTGAAGGTGACGTCTGAGACAGAGAGACATTATAACAACAACCTGAAGGTGACGTCTGAGACAGAGACATTATAACAACAACCTGAAGGTGACGTCTGAGACAGAGACATTATAACAACAACCTGAAGGTGACGTCTGAGACAGAGACATTATAACAACAACCTGAAGGTGACGTCTGAGACAGAGACATTATAACAACAACCTGAAGGTGGCGTCTGAGACAGAGACATTATAACAACAACCTGAAGGTGACGTCTGAGACAGAGAGACATTATAACAACAACCTGAAGGTGACGTCTGAGACATTATAACAACAACCTGAAGGTGACGTCTGAGACAGAGAGACATTATAACAACAACCTGAAGGTGACGTCTGAGACATTATAACAACAACCTGAAGGTGACGTCTGAGACAGAGAGACATTATAACAACAACCTGAAGGTGACGTCTGAGACAGAGACATTATAACAACAACCTGAAGGTGGCGTCTGAGACAGAGACATTATAACAACAACCTGAAGGTGACGTCTGAGACAGAGAGACATTATAACAACAACCTGAAGGTGACGTCTGAGACAGAGAGACATTATAACAACAACCTGAAGGTGACGTCTGAGACAGAGAGACATTATAACAACAACCTGAAGGTGACGTCTGAGACAGAGAGACATTATAACAACAACCTGAAGGTGATCTGAGAACAGAGACATTATAACAACAACCTGAAGGTGACGTCTGAGACAGAGAGACATTATAACAACAACCTGAAGGTGACGTCTGAGACAGAGACATTATAACAACAACCTGAAGGTGACGTCTGAGACAGAGAGACATTATAACAACAACCTGAAGGTGACGTCTGAGACAGAGAGACATTATAACAACAACCTGAAGGTGACGTCTGAGACACAGAGACATTATAACAACAACCTGAAGGTGACGTCTGAGACAGAGAGACATTATAACAACAACCTGAAGGTGACGTCTGAGACAGAGAGACATTATAACAACAACCTGAAGGTGACGTCTGAGACAGAGAGACATTATAACAACAACCTGAAGGTGACGTCTGAGACAGAGACATTATAACAACAACCTGAAGGTGACGTCTGAGACAGAGAGACATTATAACAACAACCTGAAGGTGACGTCTGAGACAGAGAGACATTATAACAACAACCTGAAGGTGACGTCTGAGACAGAGAGACATTATAACAACAACCTGAAGGTGACGTCTGAGACAGAGAGACATTATAACAACAACCTGAAGGTGACGTCTGAGACAGAGACATTATAACAACAACCTGAAGGTGACGTCTGAGACAGAGAGACATTATAACAACAACCTGAAGGTGACGTCTGAGACAGAGACATTATAACAACAACCTGAACACGTCTGAGACAGAGACATTATAACAACAACCTGAAGGTGACGTCTGAGACAGAGAGACATTATAACAACAACCTGAAGGTGACGTCTGAGACAGAGACATTATAACAACAACCTGAAGGTGACGACATTATAACAACAACCTGAAGGTAGCAGCGTCTGAGACAGAGAGACATTATAACAACAACCTGAAGGTGACGTCTGAGACAGAGAGACATTATAACAACAACCTGAAGGTGACGTCTGAGACAGAGACATTATAACAACAACCTGAAGGTGACGTCTGAGACAGAGACATTATAACAACAACCTGAAGGTGACGTCTGAGACACAGAGACATTATAACAACCTGAAGGTGACGTCTGAGACAGAGAGACATTATAACAACAACCTGAAGGTGACGTCTGAGACACAGAGACATTATAACAACCTGAAGGTGACGTCTGAGACAGAGAGACATTATAACAACAACCTGAAGGTGACGTCTGAGACACAGAGACATTATAACAACCTGAAGGTGACGTCTGAGACAGAGACATTATAACAACCTGAAGGTGACGTCTGAGACATTATAACAACAACCTGAAGGTGACGTCTGAGACAGAGAGACATTATAACAACAACCTGAAGGTGACGTCTGAGACACAGAGACATTATAACAACAACCTGAAGGTGACGTCTGAGACAGAGAGACATTATAACAACAACCTGAAGGTGACGTCTGAGACACAGAGACATTATAACAACAACCTGAAGGTGACGTCTGAGACAGAGAGACATTATAACAACAACCTGAAGGTGACGTCTGAGACACAGAGACATTATAACAACAACCTGAAGGTGACGTCTGAGACAGAGAGACATTATAATAACAACCTGAAGGTGACGTCTGAGACACAGAGACATTATAACAACAACCTGAAGGTGACGTCTGAGACACAGAGACATTATAACAACAACCTGAAGGAGACGTCTGAGACAGAGAGACATTATAACAACAACCTGAAGGTGACGTCTGAGACACAGAGACATTATAACAACAACCTGAAGGTGACGTCTGAGACACAGAGACATTATAACAACAACCTGAAGGTGACGTCTGAGACACAGAGACATTATAACAACAACCTGAAGGAGACGTCTGAGACAGAGACATTATAACAACAACCTGAAGGTGACGTCTGAGACACAGAGACATTATAACAACAACCTGAAGGTGACGTCTGAGACAGAGACATTATAACAACAACCTGAAGGTGACGTCTGAGACAGAGAGACATTATAACAACAACCTGAAGGTGGCGTCTGAGACAGAGAGACATTATAACAACAACCTGAAGGTGACGTCTGAGACAGAGACATTATAACAACAACCTGAAGGTGACGTCTGAGACAGAGACATTATAACAACAACCTGAAGGTGACGTCTGAGACACAGAGACATTATAACAACAACCTGAAGGTGACGTCTGAGACACAGAGACATTATAACAACAACCTGAAGGTGACGTCTGAGACAGAGAGACATAACAACAACCTGAAGGTGACGTCTGAGACAGAGAGACATAACAACAACCTGAAGGTGACGTCTGAGACAGAGAGACATAACAACAACCTGAAGGTGACGTCTGAGACACAGAGACATTATAACAACAACCTGAAGGTGACGTCTGAGACAGAGACATTATAACAACAACCTGAAGGTGACGTCTGAGACAGAGACATTATAACAACAACCTGAAGGTGACGTCTGAGACACAGAGACATTATAACAACAACCTGAAGGTGACGTCTGAGACAGAGAGACATTATAACAACCTGAAGGTGACGTCTGAGACAGAGAGACATTATAACAACAACCTGAAGGTGACGTCTGAGACAGAGACATTATAACAACAACCTGAAGGTGGCGTCTGAGACAGAGACATTATAACAACCTGAAGGTGACGTCTGAGACAGAGAGACATTATAACAACAACCTGAAGGTGACGTCTGAGACAGAGACATTATAACAACAACCTGAAGGTGACGTCTGAGACATTATAACAACAACCTGAAGGTGACGTCTGAGACAGAGACATTATAACAACAACCTGAAGGTGATGTGTGCCCCAGAGAAACACATTAAACAGAACACATCACCCCCATCCACAGTTCCAAACACATGATAACTTCCTAGTCAAAAGCAACAGAAAACACTTTGATCTACGATGCAGCATGGTTTACCTGTGAAGGTGTTCTTGTTGAGACACTCCTTGATGCGGTTGGATTTCCTGACGTGGAAGGCCTTGGTGATTTCCTGGTTCATGAAGCCTTCATGGTTCATGATGTTTTCCACCATCATCCTCAGGTCAAACACCTCCAGGACCTCTGCGATCTGGGCGATCTTCATCAGATCCCGCTCCTCTTCATCCAGCTCCCCAGTGTAGAGGAACCTCAACACGGCACTGAACGGACCCAGCTGGATGGAGTAGTCCATCTTCACCACCGTCATGTGAGCCGGGAGCCCGTCACAGGGTTGGTCACACTCTCCTTGTGGATGCTGTAGAAGGCCTTGCTCCAGGAGGCCAAGGACAGCTTGGTGCGCCGGTGCTTACCAGAGAAGCTCATCATCTTCAGGGTGCCGTCACTCTTTGAGGCCCGGAGGGAGCAGGGAGAGAGGTTGGGGAGCACAGCCACGTCCTCCTCTGTGTCCAGACTAAGGGTCCTGAGGAGAGAGTCCCGGGCATGCCGTTCCGTCACCACCAGGCACTGGGACTCGTCACTGAAGTCCATCTGGAAACAATCACATTTATAACGGGTTTTTTTATGGCAAAGTGCTCTACAGAAACCCAACCGGAAACCACAGAGAGCAAGCAATACTGAGGCAGTAGCACAGCGGCTAGGAATAAAAACCTAGAAGGAAGGACACCGAGAGAGGAACTAGAGAGGAACCGAGAGAGGAACAGAGAGAGGAACCTAGAGAGGAACCTAGAGAGGAACCTAGAGAGGAACCTAGAGAGGAAACTAGAGAGGAAACTAGAGAGGAAACTAGAGAGGAAACTAGAGAAGAACCTAGAGAGGAAACTAGAGAAGAACCTAGAGAGGAACCTAGAGAGGAACCTAGAGAGGAACCTAGAGAGGAACCTAGAGAGGAACCTAGAGAGGAACCTAGAGAGGAACCTAGAGAGGAACCTAGAGAGGAACCTAGAGAGGAAACTAGAGAGGAAACTAGAGAGGAAACTAGAGAGGAACCAGGCAAAGAGACACTACCTGGAACAGGTCATAAAACTTAGAGGAGGAGGTAGAGAGGTAGATCTTGTGGGCGAAGATGTGGATGTGGTCCTGGAGGATGAACATGACGTCAGCACAAAGAGGACTGTCCAATAGGAGGCCAGGACCCTCCCCGTTGTTGATGACACACTCTGGAATCTTGATGAGAGGGGGCGGTGCTTTGGGCGGCAGGAAGGGCGCCTGGAGGAGGGGCTTCTGGACCTTCCGGAGGTGGGACTTCCAGAACTGCAGGTGTCGACGGGAGATGAGCGCGGCTCGAATGGCATTGTCGAAGATGTCCTTGATGCCAAACTGGTCGAACACACTGGTCTCATAGTAGGAGATGCCCAGCTCCTTGGCCACCTCCCGGCCACTCTCTGGAGGAAGGATGTCTCCGGGCTTTATCGGCCTGGTGGGGAGGAAATAAGAGCTATTCTCAATACGGAAGAATACAAAGTCATTATTTATTAAATGTATGTAAACCAGTTTGCTTAATTTAATAAAATGTCAGTAGTTACTGCACAGAGTTTCAACTAACACTAAAACGTATAGATTTCGTCAACCAAAACCAGCTACATGATGACGTAATGCTGATTGGCTAGTGGCCTCCTGGCCCTGTTGACAGTCACATGGTGACATAATGCTGATTCTATACCTGGCTAGTGGCCTCCTGGCCCTGTTGACAGTCACATGGTGACATAATGCTGATTCTATACCTGGCTAGTGGCCTCCTGGCCCTGTTGACAGCCACATGGTGACATAATGCTGATTCTATACCTGGCTAGTGGCCTCCTGGCCCTGTTGACAGTCACATGGTGACATAATGCTGATTCTATACCTGGCTAGTGGCCTCCTGGCCCTGTTGACAGTCACATGGTGACATAATGCTGATTCTATACCTGGCTAGTGGCCTCCTGGCCCTGTTGACAGCTACATGGTGACATAATGCTGATTCTATACCTGGCTAGTGGCCTCCTGGCCCTGTTGACAGCCACATGGTGACATAATGCTGATTCTATACCTGGCTAGTGGCCTCCTGGCCCTGTTGACGGCCACATGGTGACATAATGCTGATTCTATACCTGGCTAGTGGCCTCCTGGCCCTGTTGACAGTCACATGGTGACATAATGCTGATTCTATACCTGGCTAGTGGCCTCCTGGCCCTGTTGACAGCTACATGGTGACGTAATGCTGATTCTATACCTGGCTAGTGGCCTCCTGGCCCTGTTGACAGTCACATGGTGACATAATGCTGATTCTATACCTGGCTAGTGGCCTCCTGGCCCTGTTGACAGTCACATGGTGACATAATGCTGATTCTATACCTGGCTAGTGGCCTCCTGGCCCTGTTGACAGCTACATGGTGACAATGCTGATTCTATACCTGGCTAGTGGCCTCCTGGCCCTGTTGACAGTCACATGGTGACATAATGCTGATTCTATACCTGGCTAGTGGCCTCCTGGCCCTGTTGACAGCTACATGGTGACGTAATGCTGATTCTATACCTGGCTAGTGGCCTCCTGGCCCTGTTGACAGCTACATGGTGACATAATGCTGATTCTATACCTGGCTAGTGGCCTCCTGGCCCTGTTGACAGTCACATGGTGACATAATGCTGATTCTATACCTGGCTAGTGGCCTCCTGGCCCTGTTGACAGCCACATGGTGACATAATGCTGATTCTATACCTGGCTAGTGGCCTCCTGGCCCTGTTGACAGTCACATGGTGACATAATGCTGATTCTATACCTGGCTAGTGGCCTCCTGGCCCTGTTGACAGTCACATGGTGACATAATGCTGATTCTATACCTGGCTAGTGGCCTCCTGGCCCTGTTGACAGCTACATGGTGACATAATGCTGATTCTATACCTGGCTAGTGGCCTCCTGGCCCTGTTGACAGCCACATGGTGACATAATGCTGATTCTATACCTGGCTAGTGGCCTCCTGGCCCTGTTGACGGCCACATGGTGACATAATGCTGATTCTATACCTGGCTAGTGGCCTCCTGGCCCTGTTGACAGTCACATGGTGACATAATGCTGATTCTATACCTGGCTAGTGGCCTCCTGGCCCTGTTGACAGCTACATGGTGACGTAATGCTGATTCTATACCTGGCTAGTGGCCTCCTGGCCCTGTTGACAGCTACATGGTGACGTAATGCTGATTCTATACCTGGCTAGTGGCCTCCTGGCCCTGTTGACAGTCACATGGTGACATAATGCTGATTCTATACCTGGCTAGTGGCCTCCTGGCCCTGTTGACAGCTACATGGTGACGTAATGCTGATTCTATACCTGGCTAGTGGCCTCCTGGCCCTGTTGACAGCTACATGGTGACGTAATGCTGATTCTATACCTGGCTAGTGGCCTCCTGGCCCTGTTGACAGCTACATGGTGACATAATGCTGATTCTATACCTGGCTAGTGGCCTCCTGGCCCTGTTAAAAGTCACATGGTGACATAATGCTGATTCTATACCTGGCTAGTGGCCTCCTGGCCCTGTTGACAGTCACATGGTGACATAATGCTGATTCTATACCTGTCTAGTGGCCTCCTGGCCCTGTTGACAGTCACATGGTGACATAATGCTGATTCTATACCTGGCTAGTGGCCTCCTGGCCCTGTTGACAGTCACATGGTGACATAATGCTGATTCTATACCTGGCTAGTGGCCTCCTGGCCCTGTTGACAGTCACATGGTGACATAATGCTGATTCTATACCTGTCTAGTGGCCTCCTGGCCCTGTTGACAGTCACATGGTGACATAATGCTGATTCTATACCTGGCTAGTGGCCTCCTGGCCCTGTTGACAGTCACATGGTGACATAATGCTGATTCTATACCTGTCTAGTGGCCTCCTGGCCCTGTTGACAGTCACATGGTGACATAATGCTGATTCTATACCTGGCTAGTGGCCTCCTGGCCCTGTTGACAGTCACATGGTGACATAATGCTGATTCTATACCTGGCTAGTGGCCTCCTGGCCCTGTTGACAGTCACATGGTGACATAATGCTGATTCTATACCTGGCTAGTGGCCTCCTGGCCCTGTTGACAGTCACATGGTGACATAATGCTGATTCTATACCTGGCTAGTGGCCTCCTGGCCCTGTTGACAGCTACATGGTGACATAATGCTGATTCTATACCTGGCTAGTGGCCTCCTGGCCCTGTTGACAGTCACATGGTGACATAATGCTGATTCTATACCTGGCTAGTGGCCTCCTGGCCCTGTTGACAGCTACATGGTGACATAATGCTGATTCTATACCTGGCTAGTGGCCTCCTGGCCCTGTTGACAGTCACATGGTGACATAATGCTGATTCTATACCTGGCTAGTGGCCTCCTGGCCCTGTTGACAGTCACATGGTGACATAATGCTGATTCTATACCTGGCTAGTGGCCTCCTGGCCCTGTTGACAGCTACATGGTGACATAATGCTGATTCTATACCTGGCTAGTGGCCTCCTGGCCCTGTTGACAGCCACATGGTGACATAATGCTGATTCTATACCTGGCTAGTGGCCTCCTGGCCCTGTTGACAGCCACATGGTGACATAATGCTGATTCTATACCTGGCTAGTGGCCTCCTGGCCCTGTTGACAGTCACATGGTGACATAATGCTGATTCTATACCTGGCTAGTGGCCTCCTGGCCCTGTTGACAGCTACATGGTGACGTAATGCTGATTCTATACCTGGCTAGTGGCCTCCTGGCCCTGTTGACAGTCACATGGTGACATAATGCTGATTCTATACCTGGCTAGTGGCCTCCTGGCCCTGTTGACAGTCACATGGTGACATAATGCTGATTCTATACCTGGCTAGTGGCCTCCTGGCCCTGTTGACAGCTACATGGTGACATAATGCTGATTCTATACCTGGCTAGTGGCCTCCTGGCCCTGTTGACAGTCACATGGTGACATAATGCTGATTCTATACCTGTCTAGTGGCCTCCTGGCCCTGTTGACAGTCACATGGTGACATAATGCTGATTCTATACCTGGCTAGTGGCCTCCTGGCCCTGTTGACAGTCACATGGTGACATAATGCTGATTCTATACCTGTCTAGTGGCCTCCTGGCCCTGTTGACAGTCACATGGTGACATAATGCTGATTCTATACCTGTCTAGTGGCCTCCTGGCCCTGTTGACAGTCACATGGTGACATAATGCTGATTCTATACCTGGCTAGTGGCCTCCTGGCCCTGTTGACAGTCACATGGTGACATAATGCTGATTCTATACCTGGCTAGTGGCCTCCTGGCCCTGTTGACAGTCACATGGTGACATAATGCTGATTCTATACCTGGCTAGTGGCCTCCTGGCCCTGTTGACAGCTACATGGTGACATAATGCTGATTCTATACCTGGCTAGTGGCCTCCTGGCCCTGTTGACAGTCACATGGTGACATAATGCTGATTCTATACCTGGCTAGTGGCCTCCTGGCCCTGTTGACAGCACATGGTGACATAATGCTGATTCTATACCTGGCTAGTGGCCTCCTGGCCCTGTTGACAGTCACATGGTGACATAATGCTGATTCTATACCTGGCTAGTGGCCTCCTGGCCCTGTTGACAGTCACATGGTGACATAATGCTGATTCTATACCTGGCTAGTGGCCTCCTGGCCCTGTTGACAGCTACATGGTGACATAATGCTGATTCTATACCTGGCTAGTGGCCTCCTGGCCCTGTTGACAGCCACATGGTGACATAATGCTGATTCTATACCTGGCTAGTGGCCTCCTGGCCCTGTTGACAGCCACATGGTGACATAATGCTGATTCTATACCTGGCTAGTGGCCTCCTGGCCCTGTTGACAGTCACATGGTGACATAATGCTGATTCTATACCTGGCTAGTGGCCTCCTGGCCCTGTTGACAGCTACATGGTGACATAATGCTGATTCTATACCTGGCTAGTGGCCTCCTGGCCCTGTTGACAGTCACATGGTGACATAATGCTGATTCTATACCTGGCTAGTGGCCTCCTGGCCCTGTTGACAGTCACATGGTGACATAATGCTGATTCTATACCTGGCTAGTGGCTAGTGGCCTCCTGGCCCTGTTGACAGCTACATGGTGACATAATGCTGATTCTATACCTGGCTAGTGGCCTCCTGGCCCTGTTGACAGTCACATGGTGACATAATGCTGATTCTATACCTGGCTAGTGGCCTCCTGGCCCTGTTGACAGCTACATGGTGACATAATGCTGATTCTATACCTGGCTAGTGGCCTCCTGGCCCTGTTGACAGTCACATGGTGACATAATGCTGATTCTATACCTGGCTAGTGGCCTCCTGGCCCTGTTGACAGTCACATGGTGACATAATGCTGATTCTATACCTGGCTAGTGGCCTCCTGGCCCTGTTGACAGTCACATGGTGACATAATGCTGATTCTATACCTGGCTAGTGGCCTCCTGGCCCTGTTGACAGTCACATGGTGACATAATGCTGATTCTATACCTGGCTAGTGGCCTCCTGGCCCTGTTGACAGTCACATGGTGACATAATGCTGATTCTATACCTGGCTAGTGGCCTCCTGGCCCTGTTGACAGCTACATGGTGACATAATGCTGATTCTATACCTGGCTAGTGGCCTCCTGGCCCTGTTGACAGCCACATGGTGACATAATGCTGATTCTATACCTGGCTAGTGGCCTCCTGGCCCTGTTGACGGCCACATGGTGACATAATGCTGATTCTATACCTGGCTAGTGGCCTCCTGGCCCTGTTGACAGTCACATGGTGACATAATGCTGATTCTATACCTGGCTAGTGGCCTCCTGGCCCTGTTGACAGCTACATGGTGACATAATGCTGATTCTATACCTGGCTAGTGGCCTCCTGGCCCTGTTGACAGTCACATGGTGACATAATGCTGATTCTATACCTGGCTAGTGGCCTCCTGGCCCTGTTGACAGTCACATGGTGACATAATGCTGATTCTATACCTGGCTAGTGGCCTCCTGGCCCTGTTGACAGCTACATGGTGACATAATGCTGATTCTATACCTGGCTAGTGGCCTCCTGGCCCTGTTGACAGTCACATGGTGACATAATGCTGATTCTATACCTGGCTAGTGGCCTCCTGGCCCTGTTGACAGCTACATGGTGACATAATGCTGATTCTATACCTGGCTAGTGGCCTCCTGGCCCTGTTGACAGCTACATGGTGACATAATGCTGATTCTATACCTGGCTAGTGGCCTCCTGGCCCTGTTGACAGTCACATGGTGACATAATGCTGATTCTATACCTGGCTAGTGGCCTCCTGGCCCTGTTGACAGTCACATGGTGACATAATGCTGATTCTATACCTGGCTAGTGGCCTCCTGGCCCTGTTGACAGTCACATGGTGACATAATGCTGATTCTATACCTGGCTAGTGGCCTCCTGGCCCTGTTGACAGTCACATGGTGACATAATGCTGATTCTATACCTGGCTAGTGGCCTCCTGGCCCTGTTGACAGTCACATGGTGACATAATGCTGATTCTATACCTGGCTAGTGGCCTCCTGGCCCTGTTGACAGCTACATGGTGACATAATGCTGATTCTATACCTGGCTAGTGGCCTCCTGGCCCTGTTGACAGTCACATGGTGACATAATGCTGATTCTATACCTGGCTAGTGGCCTCCTGGCCCTGTTGACAGTCACATGGTGACATAATGCTGATTCTATACCTGGCTAGTGGCCTCCTGGCCCTGTTGACAGTCACATGGTGACATAATGCTGATTCTATACCTGGCTAGTGGCCTCCTGGCCCTGTTGACAGTCACATGGTGACATAATGCTGATTCTATACCTGGCTAGTGGCCTCCTGGCCCTGTTGACAGTCACATGGTGACATAATGCTGATTCTATACCTGGCTAGTGGCCTCACATGGTGACATAATGCTGATTCTATGAGTGGCCTCCTGGCCAGACAGTCACATGGTGACATAATGCTGATTCTATACCTGGCTAGTGGCCTCCTGGCCCTGTTGACAGCACATGGTGACATAATGCTGATTCTATACCTGGCTAGTGGCCTCCTGGCCCTGTTGACAGCTACATGGTGACATAATGCTGATTCTATACCTGGCTAGTGGCCTCCTGGCCCTGTTGACAGTCACATGGTGACATAATGCTGATTCTATACCTGGCTAGTGGCCTCCTGGCCCTGTTGACAGCTACATGGTGACATAATGCTGATTCTATACCTGGCTAGTGGCCTCCTGGCCCTGTTGACAGTCACATGGTGACATAATGCTGATTCTATACCTGGCTAGTGGCCTCCTGGCCCTGTTGACAGTCACATGGTGACATAATGCTGATTCTATACCTGGCTAGTGGCCTCCTGGCCCTGTTGACAGTCACATGGTGACATAATGCTGATTCTATACCTGGCTAGTGGCCTCCTGGCCCTGTTGACAGCTACATGGTGACATAATGCTGATTCTATACCTGGCTAGTGGCCTCCTGGCCCTGTTGACAGCTACATGGTGACATAATGCTGATTCTATACCTGGCTAGTGGCCTCCTGGCCCTGTTGACAGCTACATGGTGACATAATGCTGATTCTATACCTGGCTAGTGGCCTCCTGGCCCTGTTGACAGTCACATGGTGACATAATGCTGATTCTATACCTGGCTAGTGGCCTCCTGGCCCTGTTGACAGTCACATGGTGACATAATGCTGATTCTATACCTGGCTAGTGGCCTCCTGGCCCTGTTGACAGCTACATGGTGACATAATGCTGATTCTATACCTGGCTAGTGGCCTCCTGGCCCTGTTGACAGTCACATGGTGACATAATGCTGATTCTATACCTGGCTAGTGGCCTCCTGGCCCTGTTGACAGCTACATGGTGACATAATGCTGATTCTATACCTGGCTAGTGGCCTCCTGGCCCTGTTGACAGCCACATGGTGACATAATGCTGATTCTATATCTGGCTAGTGGCCTCCTGGCCCTGTTGACAGCTACATGGTGACATAATGCTGATTCTATACCTGGCTAGTGGCCTCCTGGCCCTGTTGACAGCTACATGGTGACATAATGCTGATTCTATATCTGGCTAGTGGCCTCCTGGCCCTGTTGACAGTCACATGGTGACATAATGCTGATTCTATATCTGGCTAGTGGCCTCCTGGCCCTGTTGACAGTCACATGGTGACATAATGCTGATTCTATACCTGGCTAGTGGCCTCCTGGCCCTGTTGACGGCTACATGGTGACATAATGCTGATTCTATACCTGGCTAGTGGCCTCCTGGCCCTGTTGACAGTCACATGGTGACATAATGCTGATTCTATACCTGGCTAGTGGCCTCCTGGCCCTGTTGACAGCTACATGGTGACATAATGCTGATTCTATACCTGGCTAGTGGCCTCCTGGCCCTGTTGACGGCTACATGGTGACATAATGCTGATTCTATACCTGGCTAGTGGCCTCCTGGCACTGTTGACAGTCACATGGTGACATAATGCTGATTCTATACCTGGCTAGTGGCCTCCTGGCCCTGTTCCACTGGATGTCATAAGGTGTATGCACTAATTTGTAAGTCGCTCTGGATAAGAGCGTCTGCTAAATGACTTAAATGTAAATGTAATAATGCTAATTCTATACCTGGCTAGTGGCCTCCTGGCCCTGTTGACAGTCACATGGTGACATAATGCTAATTCTATACCTGGCTAGTGGCCTCCTGGCCCTGTTGACGGCCTCCAGATCAGCGTAACGCAGGTCCAGCTGACAACCCACCAGGATGACAGGCGTCCTGGGACAAAAGTGCTTGATCTCCATGTGCCACATGGTCTTGACGTGATGCAGAGAGTTGGGGTTGGCGATGGAGAAACACAGCACAACCACGTCTGACCTGGAGAGAACAGACAGGAGCCAGAAAGACACACAGAAAGCTACTGTTTTATTTTATTTGTCACATACACATGGTTAGCAGATGTTAATGCGAGTGTAGCGAAATGCTTGTGCTTCTAGTTCCGACAATGCAGTAATAACCAACAAGTAATCTAACTAACAATTCCAAAATTACAATGTAAGGGGATAAAGAATATGTACATAAAGATATATGAATGAGTGATGGTACAGAGCAGCATAGGCTCTACAGTAGATGGTATTGAGTACAGTATATACATATGAGATGAGTATGTAAACAAAGTGGCATAGTTAAAGTGGCTAGTGATACATGTATTACATAAGGATGCAGTCGATGATATAGAGTACAGTATATAAGTATGCATATGAGATATGAGAACATTATATTAGGTAGCATTGTTTAAAGTGGCTAGTGATATATTTTACATCATTTCCCATCAATTCCCATTATTAAAGTGGCTGGAGTCAGTGTCAGTGTGTCGGGTGGTGTCGGTGTCCTGGAGGGCAGGTAGTTTGCCCCCGGTGATGCGTTGTGCAGACCTCACTACCCTCTGGAGAGCCTTACGGTTGAGGGCGGAGCAGTTGCCGTACCAGGCGGTGATACAGCCCGCCAGGATGCTCTCGATTGTGCATCTGTAGAAGTTTGTGATTGCTTTTGGTGACAAGCCGAATTTCTTCAGCCTCCTGAGGTTGAAGAGGCGCTGCTGCGCCTTCTTCACGATGCTGTCTGTGTGAGTGGACCAATTCAGTTTGTCTGTGATGTGTATGCCGAGGAACTTAAAACTTACTACCCTCTCCACTACTGTCACATCGATGTGGATAGAGGGGTGTTCCCTCTGCTGTTTCCTGAAGTCCACAATCATCTCCTTAGTTTTGTTGACGTTGAGTGTGAGGTTATTTTCCTGACACCACACTCCGAGGGCCCTCACCTCCTCCCTGTAGGCAGTCTCGTCGTTGTTGGTAATCAAGCCTACCACTGTTGTGTCGACCGCAAACTTGATGATTGAGTTGGAGGCGTGCGTGGCCACGCAGTCGTGGGTGAACAGGGAGTACAGGAGAGGGCTCAGAACGCACCCTTGTGGGGCCCCAGTGTTGAGGATCAGCGGGGTGGAGATGTTGTTGCCTACCCTCACCACCTGGGGGCGGCCCGTCAGGAAGTCAAGTACCCAGTTGCACAGGGCGGGGTCGAGACCCAGGGTCTCGAGCTTGATGACGAGCTTGGAGAGTACTATGGTGTTGAATGCCGAGCTGTAGTCGATGAACAGCATTCTCACATAGGTATTCCTCTTGTCCAGATGGGTTAGGGCAGTGTGCAGTGTGGTTGAGATTGCATCGTCTGTGGACCTATTTGGGCGGTAAGCAAATTGGAGTGGGTCTAGGGTGTCAGGTAGGGTGGAGGTGATATGGTCCTTGACTAGTCTCTCAAAGGACTTCATGATGACGGAAGTGAGTGCTACGGGGCGGTAGTCGTTTAGCTCAGTTACCTTAGCTTTCTTGGGAACAGGAACAATGGTGGCCCTCTCGAAGCATGTGGGAACAGCAGACTGGTATAGGGATTGATTGAATATTTCCGTAAACACACCGGCCAGCTGGTCTGCGCATGCTCTGAGGGCGCGGCTGGGGATTTGTCTGGGCCTGCAGCCTTAAAGGGTTAACACGTTTAAATGTTTTACTCACCTCGGCTGCAGTGAAGGAGAGACCCATGTTTTCGTTGCAGGCCGTGTCAGTGGCACTGTATTGCTTCAAAGCGGGCAAAAAGTTATTTAGTCTGCCTGGGAGCAAGACATCCTGGTCCGTGACTGGGCTGGGTTTCTTCTTGTAGTCCGTGATTGACTGTAGACCCTGCCACATACCTCTTGTGTCTGAGCCGTTGAATTGAGATTCTACTTTGTCTCTGTACTGACGCTTAGCTTGTTTGATTGCCCGGAGGGAATAGCTACACTGTTTGTATTCGGTCATGTTACCAGTCACCTTGCCCTGATTAAAAGCAGTGGTTCGCAGCTTTCAGTTTCACGCTAATGCTGCCATCAATCCACGGTTTCTGGTTAGGGAATGTTTTAATCATTGCTATGGGAACGACATCTTCAACGCACGTTCTAATGAACTCGCACAAGAATCAGCGTATTCGTCAATGTTGTAATCTGACGCACCAAACATATCCCAGTCCACGTGATGGAAGCAGTCTTGGAGTGTGGAATCAGCTTAGTCGGACCAGCGTTGGACAGACCTCAGCGTGGGAGCCTCCCATTTTAGTTTCTGTCTGTAGGCAGCATCACTAACTGAGTTCCCTGAATTCCTATCGGACCTTGTTGTCAGGGCAGATAATATTCTAGTTTTTGGTGACTTTGATATTCACATGGAAAAGTCCACAGTTATCCAAAAGGCTTATAATGAAGCCATCATAGACTCAGTGGGTTTTGTCCAACATGTCTCAAGACTTACTCACTGCCACAGTCAAACTCTGGATCTAGTTTTGTCCCGTGGAATAAATGTTGTGGATCTTAATGTTTTCCTCATAATCGTGGACGATCGGACCACCATTTTATTACATATGCAACAAATAATCTGCTCAGACCCCAACCAAGGATCATCAAAAGCCATGCTATAAATTCTCAGACAACCCAAATATTCCTAAATTCCCTTCCAGACTCCCTCCACCTACACAAGGACGTCGGAGTACAATTATCGGTTAACCACCTAACTGAGGAACTACATTTAACCTAGTCTCTGACAAGACAACAGCTACAGTACTACACCAAACACAACACCACTCTGACAAGACAACAGCTACAGTACTACACCAAACACAACACCACTCTGACAAGGCAACAGCTACAGTACTACACCAAACACAACACCACTCTGACAAGACAACAGCTACAGTACTACACCAAACAGAACACCACTCTGACAAGACAACAGCTACAGTACTACACCAAACAGAACACCACTCTGACAAGACAACAGCTACAGTACTACACCAAACACAACACCACTCTGACAAGACAAAAGCTACAGTACTACACCAAACACCTGTTATAACAGAGGTAATAATGAATGATTAGAGGGGTGTGGGTTTAAACTGCCTACTAGATGAACAGACAGACAGATCAATGTGTCAGGTGTTCAGCAGTTATAACAGAGGTTATAATGAATGATTAGAGGGGTGTGGGTTTAAACTGCCTTCAAGGTAAACAGACAGACCGACCTCATGTCTCGCCGACATCAACAGATGTTAGAGGATGATGGTGGCAGCTTGACAACGATCAATCCACCAATCAATGAAAGCTCATCGGAGGCACCAGTTCCATTAAGACAGTCTGAGGCATCATTTACGAATAACACAGTCGGATACTAAGATTGAGAGAAAACTAATTTACAGGAAGTCTAAAACCAGCTGAATATTTTAGTGTCCAGAGGGCCAGAGCCGGGAAACCAGGTCGCTGACATTGGGCCAATAGGCTTAACCCACTCGGTGGGAATTGTAACATGGCTCATTAGACAGGATCACTACACTATGCATGCAGCCATCAGTCCATGCCAAATATATCAGGACTCACGTCTATTATGCTACACTGTAAATGACTACACCAAACCAGACCCTAGCAGGGTAGTATACACTACCTAACCAAGCAGAGTAGCATACTACCTAACCAAGCAGGTAGCATACACTACCTAACCAAGCAGAGTAGCATACACTACCTAACCAAGCAGAGTAGCATACACTACCTAACCAAGCAGAGTAGCATACACTACCTAACCAAGCAGAGTAGCAGATACTACCTAACCAAGCAGGTAGCATACACTACCTAACCAAGCAGAGTAGCATACACTACCTAACCAAGCAGAGTAGCATACACTACCTAACCAAGCAGAGTAGCATACACTACCTAACCAAGCAGAGTAGCATACACTACCTAACCAAGCAGAGTAGCATACACTACCTAACCAAGCAGAGTAGCATACACTACCTAACCAAGCAGAGTAGCATACACACTACCTAACCTAGCAGAGTAGCATACACTACCTAACCAAGCAGAGTAGATACACCTAGCACATACACTACCTAACCTAGCAGAGTAGCATACACTACCTAACCTAGCAGAGTAGCATATACTACCTAACCAAGCAGAGTAGCATACACTACCTAACCTAGCAGAGTAGCATACACTACCTAACCTAGCAGAGTAGCAGATACTACCTAACCTAGCAGAGTAGCATACACTACCTAACCTAGCAGAGTAGCATACACTACCTAACCTAGCAGAGTAGCAGATACTACCTAACCTAGCAGAGTAGATACTACCTAACCTAGCAGAGTAGCAGATACTACCTAACCTAGCAGAGTAGCATACACTACCTAACCTAGCAGAGTAGCAGATACTACCTAACCTAGCAGAGTAGCACTACCTAACCTAGCAGAGTAGCAGATACTACCTAACCTAGCAGAAGCAGATACTACCTAACCTAGCAGAGTAGCATACACTACCTAACCTAGCAGAGTAGCAGATACTACCTAACCTAGCAGAGTAGCAGATACTACCTAACCTAGCAGAGTAGCATACACTACCTAACCTAGCAGAGTAGCAGATACTACCTAACCAAGCAGAGTAGCATACACTACCTAACCTAGCAGAGTAGCATACACTACCTAACCTAGCAGAGTAGCAGATACTACCTAACCAAGCAGAGTAGCATACACTACCTAACCAAGCAGAGTAGCAGATACTACCTAACCAAGCAGAGTAGCAGATACTACCTAACCAAGCAGAGTAGCATACACTACCTAACCTAGCAGATAGCATATACTACCTAACCAAGCAGAGTAGCATACACTACCTAACCTAGCAGAGTAGCATATACTACCTAACCAAGCAGAGTAGCATACACTACCTAACCTAGCAGAGTAGCATACACTACCTAACCAAGCAGAGTAGCATACACTACCTAACCTAGCAGAGTAGCATACACTACCTAACCTAGCAGAGTAGCAGATACTACCTAACCTAGCAGAGTAGCATACACTACCTAACCTAGCAGAGTAGCATACACTACCTAACCTAGCAGAGTAGCAGATACTACCTAACCTAGCAGAGTAGCAGATACTACCTAACCTAGCAGAGTAGCATACACTACCTAACCTAGCAGAGTAGCAGATACTACCTAACCTAGCAGAGTAGCAGATACTACCTAACCTAGCAGAGTAGCAGATACTACCTAACCTAGCAGAGTAGCAGATACTACCTAACCTAGCAGAGTAGCATACACTACCTAACCTAGCAGAGTAGCAGATACTACCTAACCTAGCCAGATACTACCTAACCAGCAGAGTAGCATACACTACCTAACCTAGCAGAGTAGCAGATACTACCTAACCAAGCAGAGTAGCATACACTACCTAACCAAGCAGAGTAGCATACACTACCTAACCTAGCAGAGTAGCAGATACTACCTAACCAAGCAGAGTAGCAGATACTACCTAACCAAGCAGAGTAGCAGATACTACCTAACCAAGCAGAGTAGCATACACTACCTAACCAAGCAGAGTAGCAGATACTACCTAACCAAGCAGAGTAGCATACACTACCTAACCAAGCAGAGTAGCATACACTACCTAACCAAGCAGAGTAGCAGATACTACCTAACCAAGCAGAGTAGCATATACTACCTAACCAAGCAGAGTAGCATACACTACCTAACCAAGCAGAGTAGCATACACTACCTAACCAAGCAGAGCAGCAGATACTACCTAACCAAGCAGAGTAGCATATACTACCTAACCAAGCAGAGTAGCATATACTACCTAACCAAGCAGAGTAGCATACACTACCTAACCTAGCAGGGTAGCATACACTACCTAACCAAGCAGAGTAGTATATACTACCTAACCAAGCAGAGTAGCATACACTACCTAACCAAGCAGAGTAGCAGATACTACCTAACCAAGCAGAGTAGCATATACTACCTAACCAAGCAGAGTAGCATATACTACCTAACCAAGCAGGGTAGCATACACTACCTAACCAAGCAGGGTAGCATACACTACCTAACCAAGCAGGGTAGCATACACTACCTAACCTAGCAGGGTAGTATATACTACCTAACCAAGCTAGTATATACTACCTAACCAAGCAGGTAGCATACACTACCTAACCAAGCAGAGTAGCAGATACTACCTACCTAACCAAGCAGAGTAGCAGATACTACCTAACCAAGCAGAGTAGCATACACTACCTAACCTAGCAGAGTAGCAGATACTACCTAACCAAGCAGTAGCATATACTACCTAACCAAGCAGAGTAGCATACACTACCTAACCAAGCAGAGTAGCATACACTACCTAACCTAGCAGAGTAGCAGATACTACCTAACCTAGCAGTAGCAGATACTACCTAACCTAGCAGACACTACCATCCATCCATCCTTACCCACACCTACCCATCCATCCCATCCTTATCCATCCCATCACCTACCCATCCATCCCATCCTTACCCACACCTACCCATCCATCCCATCCTTACCCACACCTACCCATCCATCCATCCCATCCTTACCCACACCTACCCATCCATCCCATCCTTACCCAGACCTACCCATCCATCCCATCCTTACCACACCTACCCATCCATCCCATCCTTACCCACACCTACCCATCCATCCCATCCTTATCCATCCCATCCTTACCCACACCTACCCATCCATCCCATCCTTACCCACCCTACCCATCCATCCCATCCTTACCCATACCCATCCATCCCATCCTTACCCACACCTATCCCCATCCATCCCCCACCCCATCCATCCATCCCCATCCGTTACCCATACCCCATACCCCTTACCCATCCATCCCATCCTTACCCATACCCATCCCCATCCCCCTTACCCATCCCCCCCACCTACCCATCCCATCCTTACCCATCCATACCCATCCCCTTACCCTACATCCATCCCACTTATCCATCCCTATCCATCCATCCCACCCTACCCATCCATCCCACCCATCCACACCTACCCATCCACCCATCCCACCCTACCCATACCCATCCTTATCCACCCTACCATCCATCCATCCCACCCTTACCCATCCTTATCCATCCTATCCCCATCCCACACCTACCCATCCACCCATCGTTACCCATCCCACCTTACCCATCCCCCCTACCCATCTTACCCATCCCACCCTTACCCATCGTTACCCATCCCACCCTTACCCATCCCACCCTTACCCATCGTTACCCATCCCACCCTTACCCATCGTTACCCATCCCACCCATCCCACCCTTACCCCGTTACCCATCCCACCCTTACCCATCGTTACCCATCCCATCCATCCCCTTACCCATCCCCATCCCTTACCCATCCCATCCCTTACCCATCGTTACCCATCCCATCCATCCCATCCACCCTTCCCATACCCTTACCCATCGTTCCTTACCCATCGTTACCCATCCCCATCCCATCCCATACCCATCCCATCCCATCCTTACCCATCCCATCCTTACCCATAACCCATTTACCCATCCCATCCTTACCCATCCCATCCTTACCCATCCCCCTTACCCATCCCACCCTTACCCATCCTTCCCACCCATACCCATCCTTACCCATCCCACCCTTACCCATCCCATCCCATCGTTACCCATCCCATCCATCCCATCCCATCCCATCCATCCCATCCCATCCCATGTTACCCATCCCATCCCATCCCATCCCAGTTACCCATCCCATCCCATCCATCCCATCCCATCCTTACCCATCCCATACCCATCCATCCTTACCCATCCCATCCTTACCCATCCCACCCTTACCCATCCCATCCATTCACCCATCCCAAAATATCCCATCCTACCCAGTCCCAGCCATCAGTCCCAGCCATCCAGTCCCAGCCATCCAGTCCCAGCCTCAGCATCCCAGCCCCAGCATCCCAGCCCCAGCATCCCAGCCCCAGCATCCCAGCCCCAGCATCCCAGCCCCAGCATCCCAGCCCCAGGTGTCAGTCTTACCTTCCGTATGCGAAGCGTCTGTCTTTATGATGATCGCCAAAGGTGTCCCACAGCCTGAGAGACACACTGACCTCATCCACCACATCCCTGGAGCGCTCCAACACCTACAGCGGGTCACACAGAGACACATATTAGAAAACATACAGATTTTTAAACAAGATTCATTTAAAATACAGTACATTTAATGCAGGTGGGGGTGAGTGATGACAGGCTGGGGGGTGAGGGATGAGAGGCGGGGGGGTGAGGGATGACAGGCTGGGGGGTGAGGGATGACAGGCTGGGGGGTGAGGGATGACAGGCTGGGGGTGAGGGATGACAGGCGGGGGTGAGGGATGACAGGCGGGGGGTGAGGGATGACAGGCTGGGGGCTGAGGGATGACAGGCTAGGGGGGCTGAGGGATGACAGGCTGGGGGTGAGGGATGACAGGCTGGGGGTGAGGGATGACAGGCTGGGGGTGAGGGATGACAGGCGGGGGTGAGGGATGACAGGCGGAGGGATGACAGGGGGGGGATGACAGGGGGTGAGGGATGACAGGGGGGGGGTGAGGGATGACAGGCGGGGGGTGAGGGATGACAGGCGGGGGGTGAGGGATGACGGGCGGGGGGTGAGGGATGACAGGCGGGGGGTGAGGGATGACAGGCGCGGGCTGAGTGATGACAGGCTGGGGGGGTGAGGGATGAGAGGCGGGGGGTGAGGGATGAGAGGCTGGGGGTGAGGGATGACAGGCGGGGGGGTGAGGGATGACAGGCGGGGGGGGTGAGGGATGACAGGCTGTTTGGGGGGTGGGTGAAGGGCGCGGGCTGAGTGATGACAGGCTGGGGGCTGAGGGATGACAGGCTGGGGGTGAGGGATGACAGGCTGGGGGGGTGAGGGATGACAGGCGGGGGGGTGAGGGATGACAGGCTAGGGGGGTGAGTGAAGACAGGCGGGGGGGGGTGAGGGATGACAGGCGGGGGGGTGAGTGATGACAGGCGGGGGGGTGAGTGATGACAGGCTGGGGGGTGAGGGATGACAGGCTGGGGGGTGAGTGATGACAGGCTGGGGGGTGAGGGATGACAGGCTAGGGGGGGGTGAGGGATGACAGGCTGGGGGTGAGGGAATGACAGGCTGGGGGTGAGTGAAGACAGGCTGGGGGGTGAGTGATGACAGGCTGGGGGGTGAGTGATGACAGGCTGGGGGGTGAGTGATGACAGGCTGGGGGGTGAGTGATGACAGGCTGGGGGGTGAGTGATGACAGGCTGGGGGTGAGTGATGACAGGCTGGGGGGTGAGTGATGACAGGCTGGGGGGTGAGTGATGACAGGCTGGGGGTGAGTGATGACAGGCTGGGGGGTGAGCGATGATCACTTGAGTGATCAAGTAGGTCTTGAATTAGAGGGTGATGCCTTTAATTTATACACTGATTGAGTCTGTGAAGTTACGGAGATTGTACTCCTGTTAGAGAGGCAGTTCCTCAGTTTAGGGTTCTATAATGTTGATTGGAGATTAACAATGTTTGCAGATCTGTGCCATGTCACTCAGCTGTCATTATCCAATTAACTGTCCATTTATCCATGTGGTCTGTAAATAATAAACATGAATACAATGGCATCAATACTAAGATAAGGCACATTCATTTAGCAATAACAAGATACAGTCTCCATCTGTTAAAATAATACAATGAGTGAAACAAAAATACAAGTAGCTAGCAACATCCTGACCAACCAGCTAACAATTATAGGCGAAAATGTAGCTAATAATATTAGATAGCTAGCATAAAAACAAGATATATAATGATGTAATAATGACATAAATATTCTTAAACTATTGACATCTTTCATCAGTAAAACATATACCTTAATTACAGTTCTGGTAATCACACAGTGATGAATAAATTGGTCAGATGTGTTCACAGCAGTAGGTAGCGAGCTGCACTTGGTAATGAACTAAACACGATGCCAGCTCGTGATAGCTGTGACATCATCGCTGAGTACTTAAAGGGACAGGCTTTCTTAGGTAGGGGGGTGAGTGATGACAGGTAGGTAGGGCTGTTTGATGACAGGTAGGGAGGGCTGGTCAGGGCATGGGGCTGTTTGATGACAGGTATGCACACATGACTGTGAAGGTCGCTGTTTGATGACAGGTAAGGGCTGTGATGACTAAATGGCATATATTATTATTATTATATTATTATTATTATATATTATAGGGAGGGCTGTTTTGACAGGTAGGGAGGGCTGTATGATGACAGGTAGGGAGGGCTGTTTGGTGACAGGTAGGGAGGGCTTGATGACAGGTAGGGAGGGCTGTTTGATGACAGGTAGGGAGGGCTGTTTGATGACAGGTAGGGAGGGCTGTTTGATGACAGGTAGGGAGGGCTGTTTGGTGACAGGTAGGGAGGGCTGTTTGGTGACAGGTAGGAGGGCTGTTTGATGACAGGTAGGGAGGGCTGTTTGGTGACAGGTAGGGAGGGCTGTTTGTTGACAGGTAGGGAGGGCTGTTTGTTGACAGGTAGGGAGGGCTGTTTGATGACAGGTAGGGAGGGCTGTTTGGTGACAGGTAGGGAGGGCTGTTTGGTGACAGGTAGGGAGGGCTGTTTGATGACAGGTAGGGAGGGCTGTTTGGTGACAGGTAGGGAGGGCTGTTTGGTGACAGGTAGGGAGGGCTGTTTGGTGACAGGTAGGGAGGGCTGTTTGATGACAGGTAGGGAGGGCTGTTTGATGACAGGTAGGGAGGGCTGTTTGGTGACAGGTAGGGAGGGCTGTTTGATGACAGGTAGGGAGGGCTGTTTCAGCTGCAGTGTAATAATAATAAAAATAAAATAATATGCCATTTAGCAGACGCTTTTATCCAAAGGACTGATGACAGTCATGTTTGTGCATAGGGCTGTTTGGTCCCAGGTAGGGAGGGCTGTTTGATGACAGGTAGGGAGGGCTGTTGACAGGTAAGCGCCATGCTCTACCAACTGAGCTACAGAAGGTAGTGACAGGTAGTGACAGACTGTATTGGTCTATAGCCCAGACCGTAGGGACATGTGTTCGGGTTAAGGGTCAGGGTTAGGTATGGTACCTCTTGACAGACTCTGTATTGGTCTATAGCCCAGACCGTAGGGACATGTGTTCGGGTTAGGGGTCAGGGTTAGGTATGGTACCTCTTGACAGACTCTGTACTGGTCTATAGCCCAGACCGTAGGGACATGTGTTCGGGTTAGGGGTCAGGGTTAGGTATGGTACCTCTTGACAGACTCTGTACTGGTCTATAGCCCAGACCGTAGGGACATGTGTTCGGGTTAGGGGTCAGGGTTAGGTATGGTACCTCTTGACAGACTCTGTACTGGTCTATAGCCCAGACCGTCGGGACGTGTGTGGCCAGTAGTTGGTACTGGTTCAGAGTGGTGTTGCAGGCCCGAGCACAGATCAGCCGTGTCTTCCCTACGGCGTTGTCCCCCACCACAACACACTTAATGGTCTCAACATTGGGTCTCTCGTAGTCCATACTACTGTCCAGGGCCCTGTGTGACGGGAGAGGAAACAGGCTCACGTTGGATGATGATGTAACGGCAGGTAGTAGATCGTCTAAACAACGCAGATGAACAACGTAACGTAGGTACACGTTTACATTAAGACTTCATTTTCACGCAGTTCATATTCAAAACAACCCTGAAACACGTTCTAATAAGCAGCTATTCACATTCTTATGATTATACTGATGACATGGCAACAGGACAGTATTAACACTGAGGTCCACTAATCTGTCACTCTGCTGCTCTAGAACCACACTGCTGCAGAACACATCCAGAGGTCAGGGAATAGAGGGAGGAGGAGGAAACTGGCTCTAATCCGCAGCCCTGCATCCAAAACAAATCAGTTTAGCTCTTCAACAGAGTAGGGACTATGGAACCAACCAAGCTTTGTGTTTGCTTCAGCCGTTACACTACTGTTGAATTTACACTTGTTGTTTAGTATTGTCTGAGGTCAGAAGAGGGGACAACTGAACGGTCTGGGGTAAAGAGGGGCCAGCCGACAGGTCTCTGGTAAAGAGGGGCCAACTGAACGGTCTCTCTGGTAAAGAGGGGCCAGCTGAACAGGACTCTGGTAAAGAGGGGCCAACTGAACGGTCTGGGGTAAAAGAGCCGGGCCAGCCAACTGAACGGTCTGGGGTAAAGAGGGGCCAGCTGAACAGGTCTGGGGTAAAGAGGGGCCAGCTGAACAGGTCTGGGGTAAAGAGGGGCCAGCCGACAGGTCTCTGGTAAAGAGGGGCCAACTGAACGGTCTCTGGTAAAGAGGGGCCAGCCGACAGCTGACAGGTCTTGGGTAAAGAGGGGCCACTGAACGGTCCTGGTAAAGAGGGGACAGGTCTGGGGTAAAGAGGGGCCAGCCGACAGGTCTGGGGTAAAGAGGGGCCAGCTGACAGGTCTGGGGTAAAGAGGGGCCAGCTGACAGGTCTAAAGAGGGGCCAGCTGAAAGGTAAAGAGGGGCCAGCTGACAGGTCTCGGGTAAAGAGGGGCCAGCTGACAGGTCTGGGGTAAAGAGGGGCCAGCTGACAGGTCTGGGGTAAAGAGGGGCCAGCTGACAGGTCTGGGGTAAAGAGGGGCCAGCTGACAGGTCTCGGGTAAAGAGGGGCCAGCTGACAGGTAGGTAAAGAGGGGCCAGCTGACAGGTCTCGGGTAAAGAGGGGCCAGCTGACAGGTCTCGGGTAAAGAGGGGCCAGCTGACAGGTCTCGGGTAAAGAGGGGCCAGCTGACAGGTCTCGGGTAAAGAGGGGCCAGCTGACAGGTCTCGGGTAAAGAGGGGCCAGCTGACAGGTCTCGGGTAAAGAGGGGCCAGCTGACAGGTCTCGGGGAAAGAGGGGCCAGCTGAAAGGTCTCGGGGAAAGAGGGGCCAGCTGAAAGGTCTCGGGGAAAGAGGGGCCAGCTGACAGGTCTCGGGGAAAGAGGGGCCAGCTGACAGGTCTCGGGAAAGAGGGGCCAGCTGACAGGTCTCGGGTAAAGAGGGGCCAGCTGAAAGGTCTCGGGTAAAGAGAGGCCAGGTGACAGGTAGGATTTAGTCCTACTGTATGGCATTCAGAACAGTTGACCTCAGAAGCTAAGAGGAGAAAATGGGCCTAGTCAGCACCAGTGATGCTACTCTGACAGAGGAGGAAACGGGCCTAGTCAGCACCAGTGATGCTACTCTGACAGAGGAGGAAACGGGCCTAGTCAGCACCAGTGATGCTACTCTGAAAGAGGAGGAAACGGGCCTAGTCAGCACCAGTGATGCTACTCTGACAGAGGAGGAAACGGGCCTAGTCAGCACCAGTGATGCTACTCTGAAAGAGGAGGGCACGGGCCTAGTCAGCACCAGTGATGCTACTCTGACAGAGGAGGAAACGGGCCTAGTCAGCACCAGTGATGCTACTCTGACAGAGGGGGAAACGGACCTAGTCAACACCAGTGATGCTACTCTGACAGAGGAGGAAACGGGCCTAGTCAGCACCAGTGATGCTACTCTGACAGAGGAGGAAACGGACCTAGTCAGCACCAGTGATGCTACTCTGAAAGAGGAGGAAACGGGCCTAGTCAGCACCAGTGATGCTACTCTGACAGAGGGGGAAACGGGCCTAGTCAGCACCAGTGATGCTACTCTGACAGAGGAGGAAACGGGCCTAGTCAACACCAGTGATGCTACTCTGAAAGAGAAGGAAACGGACCTAGTCAGCACCAGTGATGCTACTCTGACAGAGGAGGAAACGGGCCTAGTCAGCACCAGTGATGCTACTCTGACAGAGGAGGAAACGGACCTAGTCAGCACCAGTGATGCTACTCTGAAAGAGGAGGAAACGGGCCTAGTCAGCACCAGTGATGCTACTCTGACAGAGGAGGAAACGGACCTAGTCAGCACCAGTGATGCTACTCTGACAGAGGAGGAAACGGGCCTAGTCAGCACCAGTGATGCTACTCTGACAGAGGAGGAAACGGGCCTAGTCAACACCAGTGATGCTACTCTGACAGAGGAGGAAACGGGCCTAGTCAGCACCAGTGATGCTACTCTGACAGAGGAGGAAACGGGCCTAGTCAGCACCAGTGATGCTACTCTGACAGAGGAGGAAACGGACCTAGTCAGCACCAGTGATGCTACTCTGACAGAGGAGGAAACGGACCTAGTCAGCACCAGTGATGCTACTCTGACAGAGGAGGAAACGGACCTAGTCAGCACCAGTGATGCTACTCTGACAGAGGAGGAAACGGGCCTAGTCAGCACCAGTGATGCTACTCTGACAGAGGAGGAAACGGGCCTAGTCAGCACCAGTGATGCTACTCTGACAGAGGAGGAAACGGGCCTAGTCAACACCAGTGATGCTACTCTGAAAGAGGAGGAAACGGACCTAGTCAGCACCAGTGATGCTACTCTGACAGAGGAGGAAACGGGCCTAGTCAGCACCAGTGATGCTACTCTGACAGAGGAGGAAACGGACCTAGTCAACACCAGTGATGCTACTCTGACAGAGCATGACACGAGATATTCCCCAAAATGGGCCTGAGTGTAACAACATGGCAGAGGTTAGACAACACGAGATATTCCCCAAAATGGGCCTGAGTGTAACAACATGGCAGAACTTCACTGTACCCTGCAATTACATTTGTGACCCTGTGCATTGGACTAATAAACTAATCTAATTAGCTACATAAATGTTTTTAAATAATTAAACATGACTTGTTTATAATTTCAGAAGATAGTTGATGGGAGTCTGCTGCTTGGCATAATCACTCTGATGTCATTTAGGTGCAAAGTCTTTAAACGTTTCCAAACCTCCACGATGTGTTTCACAACCAGACTGCTGTAGTTTACTCGAAATTGACACTAACTTGGGACTCAAAATAATGAAATCAATCAAATAATGTAACAAGGATGATGTCCTTGCATGATAGAATTTGTATCCACATTAAAATGAGTTGAAGTGCCTCGTGCCAAGCACAGCTCTGTAATGACATAACAGAGAGGACGACACCCGAGTCTTCGTTCCAGTTGGCCAAGATGTCATAACAGAAGCACCGCACCTACCGTTCTCTAGGGCTGAGTGAGTGTGATCTGGTCAACCAAAACTACAGGCAGGAGGAGTTCAGAGTGCCATTCAATAATTGCAGGTAGCTCGATGGCTCCTGTACAAATAAGAATCGCTCGCCGCTAGCTAGGCAAATACTGCAAGATCATTTCGTAACTGGTATCACGCGCCAGCAAGTCGAACGTTAATCCTTTTCTCCCAATGGAACATTAACCACTACTATGTATCCGGCTTGATTGTTCGGGCTGCCTTCAGAAGTACTCTGTCGGTCCCCATCCGAGCGCGCTTCGGGGGGAAAAATAATCTGCAGCCACAACAGCACGGAACAAAACGACGTGATGCGGCTTCCATGGTGACGTCAAGCCCCGTCAGTTCTATTTATAGCGCGAGGCGAGCTACGGTTTCATTCAGAAAACCAGGTGGTTCAGCCCGCGACGGGAGAGGTTATACGCGGACGCCGAGCGCCTAAATTGATGACGTTTGGAGCGCAGTTGAGAGTCGAGTGGAGACAAACGGATTCGGTTCAGTCAGTCATCCTGATTCTCAGTTAGCGGATTTATGTTTTTGTCTAGAAATGTCAGTGATCATTTGAAACGTGTCTGTCGAAGTTGGGACGTGGGAGTGTTCAGAATCATTCCGTTCTACCGGAGTAATAGTGTTATTTATTTAGACATAAATGTCTCTTTAGACCGACATTAATGCCATAGTTGTACATTTTCGGGGAAAACCACTACAATGAATGTGCTTTAGCTTTCACCCTGGCCTGATATTGGCTACACTATATATCTATCTACTTCCACCTCCAGCAGGAGCGATGACAGTGATGTGGCCCATGTTGTATCACATCCGGCCGTGATTAGGAGTCCCATAGAGCGGCGCACAATTGGCCCAGCGTCGTCCAGGTTTGGCCGGGGTAGGCCGTCATTGTAAATAATAATTTGTTCTTAACAGACTTTCCTTGTTAAATTAAATAAAAAATGTTGTGATGTCGGCTTGCAGCGCAATCTCATCCAATTGAGCAGTGTAGACTGTATCACGGTGACATCCCGACAGTTACTACCACTATTACAAGTTATTTATCGCGTAGGCTGCTATCCTACTCGGAATAAAATCAAGTGGGATGGAACAAAATGAAGATGGTGACCAATACTACAAGTAATTTCTCCCTCGGCCATCGAAATAAACATCACTTTCTTTTACAAGTTTGAACTAGTGCCATGCTGCGTCTGTTGCTAAACTTTATCGGAAGGGCTTATCAGGACGACTGACTGAACCGAATTCATTTGTCTCCACACACCCTTCACTTTTAAACTGCGCAACATACATCATCCATGTGGGCACCAGGCTTGTCTGTATAGCCTGTCCCGCTGGAGACAGAGCGAGATCGGGCAGGGAGGGACGCTGCTGAGCTGAGCGTTTCGACCGATGCCATCTGTGAATATAGGAGCCATGTTTATCATTTTAGAGAAATATGTTATACAGAATATAAACATTTGATAAAGTTTCTAACTGAAGTGGTATTGACAACAAGGTAAATATCTTGTGCACTAATGATATACTGTACCGGGCAAGCTGTAGTATCTGGACCATTATGTTTCAACTGACACTGAAGTCCAGGCACTAAAGAGGACAGCTGCAAAAGGCGTCATTAATATTAAAATGAGTTATGTAAGCCTTCCATTGTAATGATGCAGAGATTGGAAACGGAACATAATCATGTGATAGACTAGACAGAGCGGTTGGAAGGGCTGAAGTAGAGACAAGGACCAATCAGAATCATTCATGCTTTCCTCATGCTGTTGTTTGCATCCATTCAAATTCTGTCTAAACTAACAGGTTAAAGCAGTGATGCGTGAGATATGAGCCGCAGCCATTTAAATGAATGGGACGCAATGAGCTTTTTCCTTGTATTACATTTAAGTCATTTAGCAGACGCTCTTATCCAGAGCGACTTACAAATTGGTGCATTCACCTTATGACATCCAGTGGAACAGCCACTTTACAATAGTGCATCTAAATCTTTTAAGGGGGGGGGGGGTGAGAAGGATTACTTTATCCTATCCTAGGTATTCCTTAAAGAGGTGGGGTTTCAGGTGTCTCCGGAAGGTGGTGATTGACTCCGCTGTCCTGGCGTCGTGAGGGAGTTTGTTCCACCATTGGGGGCCAGAGCAGCGAACAGTTTTGACTGGGCTGAGCGGGAACTGTACTTCCTCAGTGGTAGGAGGCGAGCAGGCCAGAGGTGGATGAACGCAGTGCCCTTGTTTGGGTGTAGGGCCTGATCAGAGCCTGGAGGTACTGAGGTGCCGTTCCCCTCACAGCTCCGTAGGCAAGCACCATGGTCTTGTAGCGGATGCGAGCTTCAACTGGAAGCCAGTGGAGAGAGCGGAGGAGCGGGGTGACGTGAGAGAACTTGGGAAGGTTGAACACCAGACGGGCTGCGGCGTTCTGAATGGGTTGTAGGGGTTTAATGGCACAGGCAGGGAGCCCAGCCAACAGCGAGTTGCAGTAATCCAGACGGGAGATGACAAGTGCCTGGATTAGGACCTGCGCCGCTTCCTGTGTGAGGCAGGGTCGTACTCTGCGGATGTTGTAGAGCATGAACCTACAGGATCGGGCCACCGCCTTGATGTTAGTTGAGAACGACAGGGTGTTGTCCAGGATCACGCCAAGGTTCTTAGCGCTCTGGGAGGAGGACACAATGGAGTTGTCAACCGTGATGGCGAGATCATGGAACGGGCAGTCCTTCCCCGGGAGGAAGAGCAGCTCCGTCTTGCCGAGGTTCAGCTTGAGGTGGTGATCCGTCATCCACACTGATATGTCTGCCAGACATGCAGAGATGCGATTCGCCACCTGGTCATCAGAAGGGGGAAAGGAGAAGATTAATTGTGTGTCGTCTGCATAGCAATGATAGGAGAGACCATGTGAGGTTATGACAGAGCCAAGTGACTTGGTGTATAGCGAGAATAGGGAGAGGGCCTAGAACAGAGCCCTGGGGACACCAGTGGTGAGAGCGCGTGGTGAGGAGACAGATTCTCGCCACGCCACCTGGTAGGAGCGACCTGTCAGGTAGGACGCAATCCAAGCGTGGGCCGCGCCGGGAGATGCCCAACTCGGAGAGGGTGGAGAGGAGGATCTGATGGTTCACAGTATCGAAGGCAGCCGATAGGTCTAGAAGGATGAGAGCAGAGGAGAGAGAGTTAGCTTTAGCAGTGCGGAGCGCCTCCGTGATACAGAGAAGAGCAGTCTCAGTTGAATGACTAGTCTTGAAACCTGACTGATTTGGATCAAGAAGGTCATTCTGAGAGAGATAGCGGGAGAGCTGGCCAAGGACGGCACGTTCAAGAGTTTTGGAGAGAAAAGAAAGAAGGGATACTGGTCTGTAGTTGTTGACATCGGAGGGATCGAGTGTAGGTTTTTTCAGAAAGGGTGCAACTCTCGCTCTCTTGAAGACGGAAGGGACGTAGCCAGCGGTCAGGGATGAGTTGATGAGCGAGGTGAGGTAAGGGAGAAGGTCTCCGGAAATGGTCTGGAGAAGAGAGGAGGGGATAGGGTCAAGCGGGAAGGTTGTTGGGCGGCCGGCCGTCACAAGACGCGAGATTTCATCTGGAGAGAGAGGGGAGAAAGAGGTCAGAGCACAGGGTAGGGCAGTGTGAGCAGAACCAGCGGTGTCGTTTGACTTAGCAAACGAGGATCGGATGTCGTCGACCTTCTTTTCAAAATGGTTGATGAAGTCATCTGCAGAGGGAGGAGGGGGATTCAGGAGGGAGGAGAAGGTGGCAAAGAGCTTCCTAGGGTTAGAGGCAGATGCTTGGAATTTAGAATGGTAGAAAGTGGCTTTAGCAGCAGAGACAGAGGAGGAAAATGTAGAGAGGAGGGAGTGAAAGGATGCCAGGTCCGCAGGGAGGCAGTTTTCCTCCATTTCCGCTCGGCTGCCCGGAGCCTGTTCTGTGAGCTCGCAATGAGTCGTCGAGCCACGGAGCGGGAGGGGAGGACCGAGCCGGCCTGGAGGATAGGGGACATAGAGAGTCAAAGGATGCAGAAAGGGAGGAGAGGAGGGTTGAGGAGGCAGAATCAGGAGATAGGTTGGAGAAGGTTTGAGCAGAGGGAAGAGATGATAGGATGGAAGAGGAGAGAGTAGCGGGGAGAGAGAGGGAAGGTTGGGACGGCGCGATACCATCCGAGTAGGGGCAGTGTGGGAAGTGTTGGATGAGAGCGAGAGGGAAAAGGATACAAGGTAGTGGTCGGAGACTTGGAGGGGAGTTGCAATGAGGTTAGTGGAAGAACAGCATCTAGTAAAGATGAGGTTGAGCGTATTGCCTGCCTTGTGAGTAGGGGGGGAAGGTGAGAGGGTGAGGTCAAAAGAGGAGAGGAGTGGAAAGAAGGAGGCAGAGAGGAATGAGTCAAAGGTAGACGTGGGGAGGTTAAAGTCGCCCAGAACTGTGAGAGGTGAGCCGTCCTCAGGAAAGGAGCTTATCAAGGCATCAAGCTCATTGATGAACTCTCCGAGGGGACCTGGAGGGCGATAAATGATAAGGATGTTAAGCTTGAAAGGGCTGGTAACTAACTGTGACAGCATGGAATTCAAAGGAGGCGATAGACAGATGGGTAAGGGGAGAAAGAGAGAATGACCACTTGGGAGAGATGAGGATCCCGGTGCCACCACCCCGCTGACCAGAAGCTCTCGGGGTGTGCGAGAACACGTGGGCGGACAAAGAGAGAGCAGTAGGAGTAGCAGTGTTATCTGTGGTGATCCATGTTTCCGTCAGTGCCAAGAAGTCGAGGGACTGGAGGGAGGCATAGGCTGAGATGAACTCTGCCTTGTTGGCCGCAGATCGGCAGTTCCAGAGGCTACCGGAGACCTGGAACTCCACGTGGGTCGTGCGCGCTGGGACCACCAGATTAGGGTGGCCGCGGCCACGCGGTGTGGAGCGTTTCTATGGTCTGTGCAGAGAGGAGAGAACAGGGATTAGACAGACACATAGTTGACAGGCTACAGAAGAGGCTACGCTAATGCAAGGAGATTGGAATGACAAGTGGACTACACGTCTCGAATGTTCAGAAAGTTAAGCTTACGTAGCAAGAATCTTATTGACTAAAATGATTAAAATGATACAGTACTGCTGAAGTAGGCTAGCTGGCAGTGGCTGCGTTGTTGACTTTGTAGGCTAGCTGGCAGTGGCTGCATTGTTGACACTACACTAATCAAGTCGTTCCGTTGAGTGTAATAGTTTCTACAGTGCTGCTATTCGGGGGCTAGCTGGCTAGCTAGCAGTGTTGATTACGTTACGTTGCGTTAAAAGAACGACAATAGCTGGCTAGCTAACCTAGAAAATCGCTCTAGACTACACAATTATCTTTGATACAAAGACGGCTATGTAGCTAGCTATGTAGCTAGCTACGATCAAACAAATCAAACCGTTGTGCTGTAATGAAATGAAATGAAAATGTGATACTACCTGTGGAGCAAGCGGAATGCGATCGGGTTGTTGAGTGCGGAAGTTCTATTCGGTAGACGTTGGCTAGCTGTTGGCTAGCTAGCAGTGTCTCCTACGTTAAGGACGACAAATAGCTGGCTAGCTAACCTCGGTAAATTAAGATAATCACTCTAAGACTACACACTCTAAACTACACAATTATCTTGGATACGAAGACAGCAAAGAAAACTATGTAGCTAGCTAACACTACACTAATCAAGTCGTTCAGTTGAGTGTAATAGTTTCTACAGTGCTGTATGATGTAGCAGTCTACTGTATGATGTAACAGTCTACTGTACTGTATTGATGTAGCAGACTGGAGGACAGATGATGTTATTACTATTGTTATTTAGTGACCATACCTCCTCCTGGAGGACAGATGATGTCATTACTATTGTTGTTTAGTGACCCAATACCTCCTCCTGGAGGACAGATGATGTCATTACTATTGTTGTTTAGTGACCATACCTCCTCCTGGAGGACAGATGATGTCATTACTATTGTTGTTTAGTGACCCATACTTCCTCCTGGAGGACAGATGATGTCATTACTATTGTTGTTTAGTGACCATACCTCCTCCTGGAGGACAAATGATGTCATTACTATTGTTGTTTAGTGACCCAATACCTCCTCCTGGAGGACAAATGATGTCATTACTATTGTTGTTTAGTGACCCAATACCTCCTCCTGGAGGACAAATGATGTCATTACTATTGTTGTTTAGTGACCCAATACCTCCTCCTGGAGGACAAATGATGTCATTACTATTGTTGTTTAGTGACCCAATACCTCCTCCTGGAGGACAGATGATGTCATTACTATTGTTGTTTAGTGACCATACCTCCTCCTGGAGGACAGATGATGTCATTACTATTGTTGTATAGTGACCCATACCTCCTCCTGGAGGACAGATGATGTCATTACTATTGTTGTTTAGTGACCATACCTCCTCCTGGAGGACAGATGATGTCATTACTATTGTTGTTTAGTGACCCAATACCTCCTCCTGGAGGACAGATGATGTCATTACTATTGTTGTTTTGTGACCCATACCTTCTCCTGGAGGACAGATGATGTCATTACTATTGTTGTTTTGTGACCCATACCTCCTCCTGGAGGACAAATGATGTCATTACTATTGTTTAGTGACCCAATACCTCCTCCTGGAGGACAAATGATGTCATTACTATTGTTGTTTAGTGACCATACCTCCTCCTGGAGGACAGATGATGTCATTACTATTGTTGTTTTGTGACCCATACCTTCTCCTGGAGGACAGATGATGTCATTACTATTGTTGTTTAGTGACCATACCTCCTCCTGGAGGACAGATGATGTCATTACTATTGTTTAGTGACCATACCTCCTCCTGGAGGACAAATTATATCATTACTATTGTTTAGTGACCATACCTCCTCCTGGAGGACAAATGATATCATTACTATTGTTTAGTGACCATACCTCCTCCTGGAGGACAAATGATGTCATTACTATTGTTGTTTAGTGACCCATACCTCCTCCTGGAGGACAGATGATGTCATTACTATTGTTGTTTAGTGACCCAATACCTCCTCCTGGAGGACAGATGATGTCATTACTATTGTTGTTTAGTGACCCAATACCTCCTCCTGGAGGACAAATGATATCATTACTTTTCCTTTAACAGTATAATGATTCTGTCCTACATCTACACTGAGTGGACAAAACATTAGGAACCTTAGATTCCCAATATGGAATTGCTCCCCGTTTTGCCCTCAGAACAGCCTCAAGTCATCATCGGGGCATGGACTCTAGAAGTTGATAAAAGTGTTCCACAGGGATGCTGGCCCATGTTGACTCCAATGCTTCCCACAGTTGTATCAAGTTGGCTGGATATCTTTTGGGTGGTTGACCATTCTTGATCCACACAGGAAAGTGTTGAGTGTTCAAAAAAATACCCCAGCAGCATTGCTGCTCTTGACTCAAACTGGTGCGTCTGGCACCTACTACCACATCGCGTTCAAAGACACTTACATCTGTTGTCTTGCCCATTCACCCTCTGTGTATCCGTGTCTCAATTGTCTCAAGGCTTAAACATCCTTATTTAACCTGTCTCCTCCCTGATTGAAGTGGGTTTAACATGTTACATCAATAAGGGATCATAGTGTTCACCTGGATTCACCTGGATTCACCTGGTCAGGCTGTCATGGAAAGAGCAGGTGTTCCTAATGTTTTGGAGACTCAGTGTACACGAGAGATCAGAATGGAATTTTATTTCCGTTTGATATATGACCATCTTGATTTCCCAACAGACATTCTGATAAGCAGATTTGTCATGGAATTCACCAATGCTTTATTTACAGAAGAAAGGCTACATTAATGTCAGATTGCAGGTAACTATCAACTCCACTTCATATCAAATAAAAACCCATTTCACAAAAACAGAACTTAATATAGGATTGTGTAGAATGACTTCAACCTAGCTAATTATTCAGGAAGTGAAGAGTAAACAACTGTTAACAGCCAATCAGCTGTTAACATCTTGTTATAAACAAGGCTTTGAAGTCTGGTGATTTGTTCAGTCCTACATTCCATTATAGCTCCCATAACAGACCACAGAGTTAGAGAGACATTATAGCTCCCATAACAGACCAGAGTTACAGAGACATTATAGCTCCCATAACAGACCACAGAGACATTATAGCTCCCATAACAGACCAGAGTTACAGAGACATTATAGCTCCCATAACAGACCAGAGTTACAGAGACATTATAGCTCCCATACCAGACCAGAGTTACAGAGACATTATAGCTCCAATAACAGACCACAGAGTTACAGAGACATTATAGCTCCCATACCAGACCACAGAGACATTATAGCTCCCATACCAGACCAGAGTTACAGAGACATTATAGCTCCCATACCAGACCAGAGTTACAGAGACATTATAGCTCCCATAACAGACCAGAGTTACAGAGACATTATAGCTCCCATAACAGACCAGAGTTAGAGAGACATTATAGCTCCCATAACAGACCAGAGTTACAGAGACATTATAGCTCCCATACCAGACCAGAGTTACAGAGACATTATAGCTCCCATACCAGACCAGAGTTACAGAGACATTATAGCTCCCATAACAGACCAGAGTTACAGAGACATTATAGCTCCCATACCAGACCAGAGTTACAGAGACATTATAGCTCCCATACCAGACCAGAGTTACAGAGACATTATAGCTCCCATAACAGACCAGAGTTACAGAGACATTATAGCTCCCATACCAGACCAGAGTTACAGAGACATTATAGCTCCCATACCAGACCAGAGTTACAGAGACATTATAGCTCCCATAACAGACCAGAGTTACAGAGACATTATAGCTCCTATAACAGACCACAGAGTTACAGAGACCTTATAGCTCCCATAACAGACCAGAGTTACAGAGACATTATAGCTCCCGTAACAGACCAGAGTTACAGAGACATTATAGCTCCCATAACAGACCAGAGTTACAGAGACATTATAGCTCCCGTAACAGACCACAGAGACATTATAGCTCCCATAACAGACCAGAGTTACAGAGACATTATAGCTCCCATACCAGACCACAGAGACATTATAGCTCCCATAACAGACCAGAGTTACAGAGACATTATAGCTCCAATAACAGACCACAGAGTTACAGAGACATTATAGCTCCCATACCAGACCACAGAGTTAGAGAGACATTATAGCTCCCATAACAGACCAGAGTTACAGAGACATTATAGCTCCCATAACAGACCAGAGTTACAGAGACATTATAGCTCCCATAACAGACCACAGAGACATTATAGCTCCCATAACAGACCAGAGTTACAGAGACATTATAGCTCCCATAACAGACCACAGAGTTACAGAGACATTATAGCTCCCATAACAGACCACAGAGTTACAGAGACATTATAGCTCCCATAACAGACCAGAGTTAGAGACATTATAGCTCCCATAACAGACCAGAGTTAGAGACATTATAGCTCCCATAACTGAGGACAGAGTTAGAAAGACATTATAGCTCCTATAACTGAGGACAGAGTTAGATACATTATAGCTCCCATAACAGACCACAGAGTTAGAGACATTATAGCTCCCATAACTGAGGACAGAGTTAGAAAGACATTATAGCTCCTATAACTGAGGACAGAGTTAGATACATTATAGCTCCCATAACAGACCACAGAGTTAGAGAGACATTATAGCTCCCATAACAGACCACAGAGTTAGAGAGACATTATAGCTCCCATAACAGACCACAGAGTTAGAGAGACATTATAGCTCCCATAACAGACCACAGAGTTAGAGACATTATAGCTCCCATAACAGACCACAGAGTTAGAGAGACATTATAGCTCCAATAACAGACCACAGAGTTACAGAGACATTATAGCTCCCATACCAGACCACAGAGTTAGAGAGACATTATAGCTCCCATAACAGACCAGAGTTACAGAGACATTATAGCTCCCATAACAGACCAGAGTTACAGAGACATTATAGCTCCCATAACAGACCACAGAGACATTATAGCTCCCATAACAGACCAGAGTTACAGAGACATTATAGCTCCCATAACAGACCACAGAGTTACAGAGACATTATAGCTCCCATAACAGACCACAGAGTTACAGAGACATTATAGCTCCCATAACAGACCAGAGTTAGAGACATTATAGCTCCCATAACAGACCAGAGTTAGAGACATTATAGCTCCCATAACTGAGGACAGAGTTAGAAAGACATTATAGCTCCTATAACTGAGGACAGAGTTAGATACATTATAGCTCCCATAACAGACCACAGAGTTAGAGACATTATAGCTCCCATAACTGAGGACAGAGTTAGAAAGACATTATAGCTCCTATAACTGAGGACAGAGTTAGATACATTATAGCTCCCATAACAGACCACAGAGTTAGAGAGACATTATAGCTCCCATAACAGACCACAGAGTTAGAGAGACATTATAGCTCCCATAACAGACCACAGAGTTAGAGAGACATTATAGCTCCCATAACAGACCACAGAGTTAGAGACATTATAGCTCCCATAACAGACCACAGAGTTAGAGAGACATTATAGCTCCCATAACTGAGGACAGAGTTAGAGACATTATACAGTGCATTCCAAAAGTATTCAGACCCCCTAATACTGCATAATTGTTTTGATACCTTTCCCCAGATCTGTGCCTCGACACAATCCTGTCTCAGAGCTCTGGGGACAATTCCTTCGACCTCATGACTTGGTTTTTGCTCTGACATTCACTGTCAACTTTGAGACCTTATATAGACAGGTGTGTGCCTTTCCAAATCATGTCCAATTAATTGAATTTACCACAGGTTCACTCTAATCAAGTGGTAGAAACATCTCAAGGATGATCAATGGAAACAGAATGCACCGGAGATCAATTTCAAATCTCATAGCAAAGGGTCTGAATACTTATATAATTAAGGTATTTCTGTTTTTGCTTTGTCATTAGGAGGTATTGTGTGTAGATTGATGAGGAAAACGGGCTGTAACGTAACAAAAGGTGGAACAAGTCAAGGGGTCTGAATATTTTCCGAATGCACTGTATATTCCAAAATGTTATAACCACCCATATATAATCACCCTTCAGCTCCCCTCAACCCCTCCTATCTATCTCTGACCACCATCCTGTCCCACCCTTCAGCTCCCCTCAACCCCTCCCATCTATCTCTGACCACCATCCAGCCCCCCTTCAGCTCCCCTCAACCCCTCCCATCTATCTCTGACCACCATCCAGACCCCCCTTCAGCTCCCTCAACCCCTCCCATCTATCTCTGACCACCATCCAGTCCCCCTTCAGCTCCCCTCAATCCCTCCCATCTATCTCTGACCACCATCCAGTCCCACCCTTCAGCTCCCCTCAACCCCTCCCATCTATCTCTGACCACCATCCAGTCCCATCCATCAGCTCCCCTCAACCCCTCCCATCTATCTCTGACCACCATCCAGTCCCATCCTTCAGCTCCCCTCAACCCCTCCCATCTATCTCTGACCACCATCCAGTCCCCCCTTCAGCTCCCCTCAACCCCTCCCATCTATCTCTGACCACCATCCAGTCCCCCCTTCAGCTCCCCTCAACCCCTCCCATCTATCTCAGACCACCATCCAGTCCCATCCTTCAGCTCCCCTCAACCCCTAACATCTATCTCTGACCACCATCCAGTCCCATCCTTCAGCTCCCCTCAACCCCTCCCATCTATCTCTGACCACCATCCAGTCCCCCCTTCAGCTCCCCTCAACCTCCCATCTATCTCTGACCACCATCCAGTCCCCCCTTCAGCTCCCCTCAACCCCTAACATCTATCTCTGACCACCATCCAGTCCCACCCTTCAGCTCCCCTCAACCCCTCCCATCTATCTCTGACCACCATCCAGTCCCCCCCTTCAGCTCCCCTCAACCCCTAACATCTATCTCTGACCACCATCCAGTCCCACCCTTCAGCTCCCTCAACCCCTCCCATCTATCTCTGACCACCATCCAGTCCCACCCTTCAGCTCCCCTCAACCCCTCCCATCTATCTCTGACCACCATCCTGTCCCACCCTTCAGCTCCCCTCAACCCCTCACATCGATCTCTGACCACCATCCAGTCCTTCAGCTCCCCTCAACCCCTCCCATCTATCTCTGACCACCATCCAGTCCCCCCTTCAGCTCCCTCAACCCCTCCCATCTATCTCTGACCACCATCCAGTCCCCCCTTCAGCTCCCTCAACCCCTCCCATCTATCTCTGACCACCATCCAGTCCCCCCTTCAGCTCCCCTCAACCCCTCCCATCTATCTCTGACCACCATCCAGTCCCCCTTCAGCTCCCTCAACCCCTCCCATCTATCTCTGACCACCATCCAGTCCCATCCTTCAGCTCCCCTCAACCCCCCCATCTATCTCTGACCACCATCCAGTCCCCCTTCAGCTCCCTCAACCCCTCCCATCTATCTCTGACCACCATCCAGTCCCACCCTTCAGCTCCCCTCAACCCCTCCCATCTATCTCTGACCACCATCCAGTCCCCCCTTCAGCTCCCCTCAACCCCTCCCATCTATCTCTGACCACCATCCAGTCCCCCCTTCAGCTCCCTCAACCCCTCCCATCTATCTCTGACCACCATCCAGTCCCACCCTTCAGCTCCCTCAACCCCTCCCATCTATCTCTGACCACCATCCAGTCCTTCAGCTCCCCTCAACCCCTCCCATCTATCTCTGAACACCATCCAGTCCCCCTTCAGCTCCCTCAACCCCTCCCATCTATCTCTGACCACCATCCAGTCCCACCCTTCAGCTCCCTCAACCCCTCCCATCTATCTCTGACCACCATCCAGTCCTTCAGCTCCCTCAACCCCTCCCATCTATCTCTGACCACCATCCAGTCCCCCCTTCAGCTCCCCTCAACCCCTCCATCGATCTCTGACCACCATCCAGTCCTTCAGCTCCCCTCAACCCCTCCCATCTATCTCTGACCACCATCCAGTCCCACCCTTCAGCTCCCCTCAACCCCTCCCATCTATCTCTGACCACCATCCAGTCCCACCCTTCAGCCCCCTCAACCCCTCCCATCTATCTCTGACCACCATCCAGTCCTTCAGCTCCCCTCAACCCCTCCCATCTATCTCTGAACACCATCCAGTCCCCCTTCAGCTCCCCTCAACCCCTCCCATCTATCTCTGACCACCATCCAGTCCCACCCTTCAGCTCCCCTCAACCCCTCCTATCTATCTCTGACCACCATCCAGTCCTTCAGCTCCCCTCACCCCTCCCATCTATCTCTGACCACCATCCAGTCCTTCAGCTCCCCTCAACCCCTCCCATCTATCTCTGACCACCATCCAGTCCTTCAGCTCCCCTCAACCCCTCCCATCTATCTCTGAACACCATCCAGTCCCCCCCTTCAGCTCCCCTCAACCCCTCCCATCTATCTCTGACCACCATCCAGTCCCACCCTTCAGCTCCCCTCAACCCCTCCCATCTATCTCTGACCACCATCCAGTCCTTCAGCTCCCCTCAACCCCTCCCATCTATCTCTGACCACCATCCAGTCCCCCCCTTCAGCTCCCCTCAACCCCTCACATCGATCTCTGACCACCATCCAGTCCTTCAGCTCCCCTCAACCCCTCCCATCTATCTCTGACCACCATCCAGTCCCATCCATCAGCTCCCTCAACCCCTCCCATCTATCTCTGACCACCATCCAGTCCCATCCATCAGCTCCCCTCAACCCCTCCCATCTATCTCTGACCACCATCCAGTCCCCCTTCAGCTCCCCTCAACCCCTCCCATCTATCTCTGACCACCATCCAGTCCCATCCTTCAGCTCCCCTCAACCCCTCCCATCTATCTCTGACCACCATCCAGTCCCCCCTTCAGCTCCCCTCAACCCCTCCCATCTATCTCAGACCACCATCCAGTCCCATCCTTCAGCTCCCTCAACCCCTCCCATCTATCTCTGACCACCATCCAGACCCCCCTTCAGCTCCCCTCAACCCCTCCCATCTATCTCTGACCACCATCCAGTCCCACCCTTCAGCTCCCCTCAACCCCTCCCATCGATCTCTGACCACCATCAGTCCTTCAGCTCCCCTCAACCCCTCCCATCTATCTCTGACCACCATCCAGTCCCCCCTTCAGCTCCCCTCAACCCCTCCCATCTATCTCTGACCACCATCCAGTCCCCCCCTTCAGCTCCCCTCAACCCCTCCCATCTATCTCTGACCACCATCCAGTCCCCCCTTCAGCTCCCTCAACCCCTCCCATCTATCTCTGACCACCATCCAGTCCCCCCTTCAGCTCCCCTCAACCCCTCCCATCTATCTCTGACCACCATCCAGTCCCTTCCTTCAGCTCCCTCAACCCCTCCCATCTATCTCTGACCACCATCCAGTCCCCCCTTCAGCTCCCCTCAACCCCTCCCATCTATCTCTGACCACCATCCAGTCCCATCCTTCAGCTCCCCTCAACCCCTCCCATCTATCTCTGACCACCATCCAGTCCCATCCTTCAGCTCCCCTCAACCCCTCCCATCTATCTCTGACCACCATCCAGTCCCACCCTTCAGCTCCCCTCAACCCCTCCCATCTATCTCTGACCACCATCCAGTCCCCCCTTCAGCTCCCCTCAACCCCTCCCATCTATCTCTGACCACCATCCAGTCCCCCCCTTCAGCTCCCCTCAACCCCTCCCATCTATCTCTGACCACCATCCAGTCCCACCCTTCAGCTCCCCTCAACCCCTCCCATCTATCTCTGACCACCATCCAGTCCACCCTTCAGCTCCCCTCAACCCCTCCCATCTATCTCTGACCACCATCCAGTCCTTCAGCTCCCCTCAACCCCTCCCATCTATCTCTGAACACCATCCAGTCCCCCCTTCAGCTCCCTCAACCCCTCCCATCTATCTCTGACCACCATCCAGTCCCACCCTTCAGCTCCCCTCAACCCCTCCCATCTATCTCTGACCACCATCCAGTCCTTCAGCTCCCTCAACCCCTCCCATCTATCTCTGACCACCATCCAGTCCCACCCTTCAGCTCCCCTCAACCCCTCCCATCTATCTCTGACCACCATCCAGTCCTTCACCCTTCAGCTCCCCTCAACCCCTCCCATCTATCTCTGACCACCATCCAGTCCTTCAGCTCCCCTCAACCCCTCCCATCTATCTCTGACCACCATCCAGTCCTTCAGCTCCCCTCAACCCCTCCCATCTATCTCTGAACACCATCCAGTCCCCTTCAGCTCCCTCAACCCCTCCCATCTATCTCTGACCACCATCCAGTCCCACCCTTCAGCTCCCCTCAACCCCTCCCATCTATCTCTGACCACCATCCAGTCCCCCTTCAGCTCCCTCAACCCCTCCCATCTATCTCTGACCACCATCCAGTCCTTCAGCTCCCCTCAATCCCTCCCATCTATCTCTGACCACCATCCAGTCCCCCTTCAGCTCCCTCAACCCCTCCCATCTATCTCTGACCACCATCCAGTCCCCCCTTCAGCTCCCCTCAACCCCTCCCATCTATCTCTGACCACCATCCAGTCCCCCCTTCAGCTCCCCTCAACCCCTCCCATCTATCTCTGAACCACCATCCAGTCCCACCCTTCAGCTCCCTCAACCCCTCCCATCTATCTCTGACCACCATCCAGTCCTTCAGCTCCCCTCAACCCCTCCCATCTATCTCTGACCACCATCCAGTCCCCCCTTCAGCTCCCCTCAACCCCTCCCATCTATCTCTGACCACCATCCAGTCCTTCAGCTCCCTCAACCCCTCCCATCTATCTCTGACCACCATCCAGTCCCAGTCCTTCAGCTCCCCTCAACCCCTCCCATCTATCTCTGACCACCATCCAGTCCCACCCTTCAGCTCCCTCAACCCCTCCCATCTATCTCTGACCACCATCCAGTCCTTCAGCTCCCTCAACCCCTCCCATCTATCTCTGAACACCATCCAGTCCCCCCTTCAGCTCCCTCAACCCCTCCCATCTATCTCTGACCACCATCCAGTCCCACCCTTCAGCTCCCCTCAACCCCTCCCATCTATCTCTGAACACCATCCAGTCCTTCAGCTCCCCTCAACCCCTCCCATCTATCTCTAACCACCATCCTGTCCCACCCTTCAGCTCCCCTCAACCCCTCCCATCTATCTCTGACCACCATCAGTCCTTCAGCTCCCCTCAACCCCTCCCATCTATCTCTGACCACCATCCAGTCCCACCCTTCAGCTCCCTCAACCCCTCCCATCTATCTCTGACCACCATCCAGTCCTTCAGCTCCTCAACCCCTCCTATCTATCTCTGACCACCATCCAGTCCTTCAGCTCCCCTCAACCCCTCCCATCTATCTCTGACACCATCCAGTCCTTCAGCTCCCTCAACCCCTCCCATCTATCTCTGAACACCATCCAGTCCCCCCCTTCAGCTCCCCTCAACCCCTCCCATCTATCTCTGACCACCATCCAGTCCCACCCTTCAGCTCCCCTCAACCCCTCCCATCTATCTCTGACCACCATCCAGTCCTTCAGCTCCCCTCAACCCCTCCCATCTATCTCTGACCACCATCCAGTCCCCCCTTCAGCTCCCCTCAACCCCTCCCATCGAGCTCTGACCACCATCCAGTCCTTCAGCTCCCCTCAACCCCTCCCATCTATCTCTGACCACCATCCAGTCCCACCCTTCAGCTCCCCTCAACCCCTCCCATCTATCTCTGACCACCATCCAGTCCCACCCTTCAGCTCCCCTCAACCCCTCCCATCTATCTCTGACCACCATCCAGTCCTTCAGCTCCCCTCAACCCCTCCCATCTATCTCTGAACACCATCCAGTCCCCCTTCAGCTCCCCTCAACCCCTCCCATCTATCTCTGACCACCATCCAGTCCCACCCTTCAGCTCCCCTCAACCCCTCCCATCTATCTCTGACCACCATCCAGTCCTTCAGCTCCCCTCAACCCCTCCCATCTATCTCTGACCACCATCCAGTCCCACCCTTCAGCTCCCCTCAACCCCTCCTATCTATCTCTGACCACCATCCAGTCCTTCAGCTCCCCTCAACCCCTCCCATCTATCTCTGACCACCATCCAGTCCTTCAGCTCCCCTCAACCCCTCCCATCTATCTCTGACCACCATCCAGTCCTTCAGCTCCCCTCAACCCCTCCCATCTATCTCTGAACACCATCCAGTCCTTCAGCTCCCTCAACCCCTCCCATCTATCTCTGACCACCATCCAGTCCCCCTTCAGCTCCCCTCAACCCCTCCCATCTATCTCTGACCACCATCCAGTCCTTCAGCTCCCCTCAACCCCTCCCATCTATCTCTGACCACCATCCAGTCCCCCCTTCAGCTCCCCTCAACCCCTCCCATCTATCTCTGACCACCATCCAGTCCTTCAGCTCCCCTCAACCCCTCCCATCTATCTCTGACCACCATCCAGTCCCCCCTTCAGCTCCCTCAACCCCTCCCATCTATCTCTGACCACCATCCAGTCCCCCCTTCAGCTCCCCTCAACCCCTCCCATCTATCTCTGACCACCATCCAGTCCCCCCTTCAGCTCCCTCAACCCCTCCCATCTATCTCTGACCACCATCCAGTCCCCCCTTCAGCTCCCCTCAACCCCTCCCATCTATCTCTGACCACCATCCAGTCCCATCCTTCAGCTCCCTCAACCCCCCCATCTATCTCTGACCACCATCCAGTCCCCCCTTCAGCTCCCCTCAACCCCTCCCATCTATCTCTGACCACCATCCAGTCCTTCAGCTCCCTCAGCCCCTCCCATCTATCTCTGACCACCATCCAGTCCCATCCTTCAGCTCCCCTCAACCCCTCCCATCTATCTCTGACCACCATCCAGTCCTTCAGCTCCCTCAACCCCTCCCATCTATCTCTGAACACCATCCAGTCCCCTTCAGCTCCCCTCAACCCCTCCCATCTATCTCTGACACCATCCAGTCCTTCAGCTCCCCTCAACCCCTCCCATCTATCTCTGACCACCATCCAGTCCCACCCTTCAGCTCCCTCAACCCCTCCCATCTATCTCTGACCACCATCCAGTCCCACCCTTCAGCTCCCTCAACCCCTCCCATCTATCTCTGACCACCATCCAGTCCTTCAGCTCCCCTCAACCCCTCCCATCTATCTCTGAACACCATCCAGTCCCCCTTCAGCTCCCCTCAGCCCCCCCCATCTATCTCTGACCACCATCCAGTCCCACCCTTCAGCTCCCCTCAACCCCTCCCATCTATCTCTGACCACCATCCAGTCCTTCAGCTCCCTCAACCCCTCCCATCTATCTCTGACCACCATCCAGTCCCCCCTTCAGCTCCCTCAACCCCTCCCATCGATCTCTGACCACCATCCAGTCCTTCAGCTCCCCTCAACCCCTCCCATCTATCTCTGACCACCATCCAGTCCCACCCTTCAGCTCCCTCAACCCCTCCCATCTATCTCTGACCACCATCCAGTCCCCCTTCAGCTCCCCTCAACCCCCTCCCATCTATCTCTGACCACCAACCAGTCCTTCAGCTCCCCTCAACCCCTCCCATCTATCTCTGAACACCATCCAGTCCCCCCCTTCAGCTCCCCTCAACCCCTCCCATCTATCTCTGACCACCATCCAGTCCCACCCTTCAGCTCCCCTCAACCCCTCCCATCTATCTCTGACCACCATCCAGTCCCACCCTTCAGCTCCCCTCAACCCCTCCCATCTATCTCTGACCACCATCCAGTCCCCCCTTCAGCTCCCCTCAACCCCTCCCATCTATCTCTGACCACCATCCAGTCCTTCAGCTCCCCTCAACCCCTCCCATCTATCTCTGACCACCATCCAGTCCTTCAGCTCCCCTCAACCCCTCCCATCTATCTCTGACCACCATCCAGTCCCCCCCTTCAGCTCCCCTCAACCCCTCCCATCTATCTCTGACCACCATCCAGTCCCCCCCTTCAGCTCCCTCAACCCCTCCCATCTATCTCTGACCACCATCCAGTCCTTCAGCTCCCTCAACCCCTCCCATCTATCTCTGACCACCATCCAGTCCCACCCTTCAGCTCCCCTCAACCCCTCCCATCTATCTCTGACCACCATCCAGTCCTTCAGCTCCCCTCAACCCCTCCCATCTATCTCTGAACACCATCCAGTCCCCCCCTTCAGCTCCCCTCAACCCCTCCCATCTATCTCTGACCACCATCCAGTCCATCCTTCAGCTCCCTCAACCCCTCCCATCTATCTCTGACCACCATCCAGTCCCATCCTTCAGCTCCCCTCAACCCCTCCCATCTATCTCTGACCACCATCCAGTCCCCCCTTCAGCTCCCCTCAACCCCTCCCATCTATCTCTGACCACCATCCAGTCCCCCTTCAGCTCCCTCAACCCCTCCCATCTATCTCTGACCACCATCCAGTCCCCCTTCAGCTCCCTCAACCCCTCCCATCTATCTCTGACCACCATCCAGTCCCACCCTTCAGCTCCCCTCAACCCCTCCCATCTATCTCTGACCACCATCCAGTCCCACCCTTCAGCTCCCCTCAACCCCTCCCATCTATCTCTGACCACCATCCAGTCCTTCAGCTCCCCTCAACCCCTCCCATCTATCTCTGAACACCATCCAGTCCCCCCCTTCAGCTCCCCTCAACCCCTCCCATCTATCTCTGACCACCATCCAGTCCCACCCTTCAGCTCCCCTCAACCCCTCCCATCTATCTCTGACCACCATCCAGTCCCAGCTCCCTCAACCCCTCCCATCTATCTCTGACCACCATCCAGTCCCCCCCTTCAGCTCCCCTCAACCCCTCCCATCTATCTCTGACCACCATCCAGTCCTTCAGCTCCCCTCAACCCCTCCCATCTATCTCTGACCACCATCCAGTCCCACCCTTCAGCTCCCCTCAACCCCTCCCATCTATCTCTGACCACCATCCAGTCCCACCCTTCAGCTCCCCTCAACCCCTCCCATCTATCTCTGACCACCATCCAGTCCTTCAGCTCCCCTCAACCCCTCCCATCTATCTCTGAACACCATCCAGTCCCCCCCTTCAGCTCCCCTCAACCCCTCCCATCTATCTCTGACCACCATCCAGTCCCACCCTTCAGCTCCCCTCAACCCCTCCCATCTATCTCTGACCACCATCCAGTCCCACCCTTCAGCTCCCCTCAACCCCTCCTATCTATCTCTGACCACCATCCAGTTCTTCAGCTCCCCTCAACCCCTCCCATCTATCTCTGACCACCATCCAGTCCTTCAGCTCCCCTCAACCCCTCCCATCTATCTCTGACCACCATCCAGTCCTTCAGCTCCCCTCAACCCCTCCCATCTATCTCTGACCACCATCCAGTCCTTCAGCTCCCCTCAACCCCTCCCATCTATCTCTGACCACCATCCAGTCCTTCAGCTCCCCTCAACCCCTCCCATCTATCTCTGACCACCATCCAGTCCCCCCCTTCAGCTCCCCTCAACCCCTCCCATCTATCTCTGACCACCATCCAGTCCCCCCTTCAGCTCCCTCAACCCCTCCCATCTATCTCTGACCACCATCCAGTCCCACCCTTCAGCTCCCCTCAACCCCTCCCATCTATCTCTGACCACCATCCAGTCCCCCCTTCAGCTCCCCTCAACCCCTCCCATCTATCTCTGACCACCATCCAGTCCCACCCTTCAGCTCCCCTCAACCCCTCCCATCTATCTCTGACCACCATCCAGTCCTTCAGCTCCCTCAACCCCTCCCATCTATCTCTGACCACCATCCAGTCCCCCCTTCAGCTCCCCTCAACCCCTCCCATCTATCTCTGACCACCATCCAGTCCTTCAGCTCCCTCAACCCCTCCCATCTATCTCTGACCACCATCCAGTCCCACCCTTCAGCTCCCCTCAACCCCTCCCATCTATCTCTGACCACCATCCAGTCCTTCCTCACCCCTCCCATCTATCTCTGACCACCATCCAGTCCTTCAGCTCCCCTCAACCCCTCCCATCTATCTCTGACCACCATCCAGTCCTTCAGCTCCCCTCAACCCCTCCCATCTATCTCTGACCACCATCCAGTCCCTCCCTTCAGCTCCCCTCAACCCCTCCCATCTATCTCTGACCACCATCCAGTCCTTCAGCTCCCCTCAACCCCTCCCATCTATCTCTGACCACCATCCAGTCCCTTCAGCTCCCCTCAACCCCTCCCATCTATCTCTGACCACCATCCAGTCCTTCAGCTCCCTCAACCCCTCCCATCTATCTCTGACCACCATCCAGTCCCCCTTCAGCTCCCTCAACCCCTCCCATCTATCTCTGACCACCATCCAGTCCTTCAGCTCCCCTCAACCCCTCCCATCTATCTCTGACCACCATCCAGTCCTTCAGCTCCCCTCAACCCCTCCCATCTATCTCTGACCACCATCCAGTCCTTCAGCTCCCCTCAACCCCTCCCATCTATCTCTGACCACCATCCAGTCCTTCAGCTCCCCTCAACCCCTCCCATCTATCTCTGACCACCATCCAGTCCCCCCTTCAGCTCCCCTCAACCCCTCCCATCTATCTCTGACCACCATCCAGTCCTTCAGCTCCCCTCAACCCCTCCCATCTATCTCTGACCACCATCCAGTCCCCCCCTTCAGCTCCCCTCAACCCCTCCCATCTATCTCTGACCACCATCCAGTCCTTCAGCTCCCCTCAACCCCTCCCATCTATCTCTGACCACCATCCAGTCCCCCCTTCAGCTCCCCTCAACCCCTCCCATCTATCTCTGACCACCATCCAGTCCTTCAGCTCCCCTCAACCCCTCCCATCTATCTCTGACCACCATCCAGTCCCCCCTTCAGCTCCCCTCAACCCCTCCCATCTATCTCTGACCACCATCCAGTCCTTCAGCTCCCCTCAACCCCTCCCATCTATCTCTGACCACCATCCAGTCCTTCAGCTCCCCTCAACCCCTCCCATCTATCTCTGACCACCATCCAGTCCCCCCCTTCAGCTCCCCTCAACCCCTCCCATCTATCTCTGACCACCATCCAGTCCCTTCAGCTCCCCTCAACCCCTCCCATCTATCTCTGACCACCATCCAGTCCCCCTTCAGCTCCCTCAACCCCTCCCATCTATCTCTGACCACCCCTCCCATCAACCCCTCCCATCTATCTCTGACCACCATCCAGTCCCCTTCCAGCTCCCTCAACCCCTCCCATCTATCTCTGACCACCATCACCCTTCAGCTCCCTCAACCCCTCCCATCTATCTCTGACCACCATCCAGTCCTTCAGCTCCCCTCAACCCCTCCCATCTATCTCTGACCACCATCCAGTCCCCCCCTTCAGCTCCCCTCAACCCCTCCCATCTATCTCTGACCACCATCCAGTCCCCCTTCAGCTCCCCTCAACCCCTCCCATCTATCTCTGACCACCATCCAGTCCCATCCTTCAGCTCCCCTCAACCCCTCCCATCTATCTCTGAACAACATCCAGTCCCATCCTTCAGCTCCCCTCAACCCCTCCCATCTATCTCTGAACAACATCCAACATCCATTTCTATTTGTCATATTTTTTTTCTCAACTGTGCTGTGATGTTTTCACACAAGTTCTGAAACATTCTATTCTCATAGTTTCTACAGATTTTAAAATGAAAGATAAACTATTTGTACTTGATTGAACTGCTAAGGCAACGCTTGGCCATACATTCAACTGATGAATAAAATAAAGATGCAGCATAATAAATAATATATGATAATAATATATGCCATTTAGCAGACGCTTTTATCCAAAGCGACTTACAGTCATGTGTGCATACATTCTACGTATGGGTGGTCCCGGGAATCGAACCCACTACCCTGGCGTTACAAGCGCCATGCTCTACCAACTGTGCTACAGAAGGACCACAATAATAACCACAATAATAAAACGACATAACATTCTTCTGTTATGAGCGTTGCTACTATCTAGCGATACTGACTACTGATTAAAACCATTCACTGACATTCCCCACACAGGCTGTACAAATCATTTGCTTACCGCCCCAATAGATCCACAGACGATACAATCACCATCACTCTTCCCTATCCCATCTGGACAAGAGGAATAGCTACGTAAGAATGCTGTTCATTGACTACAGCTCAGCATTTAACACCATAGTACCCTCCACTCCACTGGTGAAGGTAGGTAACAACACCTCCACTTCACTGAACCTCAACACTGGGGCCCCACAGGGGGACGAGACATCCTACAGGGAGGAGGTGAGGGCTCTGGGAGTGTGGTGCCAGGAAAATAACCTTTCACTGAACCTCAACACTGGGGGCCCACAAGGGGACGAGACATCCTACAGGGAGGAGGTGAGGGCTCTGGGAGTGTGGTGCCAGGAAAATAACCTTTCACTGAACCTCAACACTGGGGGCCCACAAGGGGACGAGACATCCTACAGGGAGGAGGTGAGGGCTCTGGGAGTGTGGTGCCAGGAAAATAACCTTTCACTGTCAACAAAACAAACAGATGGGGCCCAGCAGGAGGACGAGACATCTACAGGAGCAGTGGAGAAGGCTCTGAAAGTGTGGTGCCAGGAAAATAAAGGAGTTCAGGGAACTCCAGGGCCCTTTGGGACGAGACATGTTTGGAGGTGAGGGCTCCGTTCACTGGGGGCCCACAAGTAGACAAGGGAGGAGGTGAGGGCTCTGGGGAGTGTGGTGCCAGGAAATTAATCATACAAAACAAATCAGATGATAACAAATTATTTTACCCACAACCATCTACAGGATCAGTCTTAATAAGTCCTCAACTACAACTAACTACATAAATCATCACAGTATACACCAAAACAAATAAAATACCACATACAAAAAGGTTGTAGCCAGTCAGACAAGGCCACGAAGAACAACGGAGAGTTGTAGTCCAACGGACGCAAGAGTGGATACTATCCTGGGGAAACTTGTTATTAGGCTACAAACACACTTTTAAATGCAACAAAATAAACAGAAAGAGAAGCTTCAGCACTGGGGTTGAACACGTCCTGATTCACACGTCTCCATCACAACCCCACTTTTGCGCAGCTGATGCTGGAAATTTAATTGGGAATTAAAGGGAAAGCTCCCTATTGGAAGGAGAAGCACTATTTAATTGGGAATTAAAGGGGAAGCGCCCTATTGGAAGGAGAAGCACTATTTAATTGGGAATTAAAGGGGAAGCGCCAACTATTGGAAGGATAAAGCATTATTTAATTGGGAATTAAAGGGAAAGCGCCCATATTGGAAGGAGAAGCACTATTTAATTGGGAATTAAAGGGGAAGCGCCCTATTGGAAGGAGAAGCACTATTTAATTGGGAATTAAAGGGGAAGCGCCTATTGGAAGGAGAAGCATTATTTAATTGGGAATTAAAGGGGAAGTGCCCTATGGGAAGGAGAAGCACTATTTAATTGGGAATTAAAGGGGAACCCCCTTTTGGAAGGAGAAGCACTATTTAATTGGGAATTAAAGGGAAGTGCCCTATTGGAAGGAGAAGCACTATTTAATTGGGAATTAAAGGGAAGCGCCCTATTGGAAGGAGAAGCACTATTTAATTGGGAATTAAAGGGGAAGCGCCCTATTGGAAGGAGAAGCACTATTTAATTGGGAATTAAAGGGGAAGCGCCCTATTGGAAGGAGAAGCGCTATTTAATTGGGCATTAAAGGGGAAGCGCCCATTTGGAAGGAGAAGCACTATTTAATTGGGAAATAAAGGGAAGCGCCCTATGGAAGGAGAAGCACTATTTAATTGGGAATTAAAGGTGAAGTGCCCTATTGGAAGGAGAAGCACTATTTAATTGGGAATTAAAGGGGAAGCGCCCTATTGGAAGGAGAAGCACTATTTAATTGGGAATTAAAGGGAAGCGCCCTATTGGAAGGAGAAGCACTATTTAATTGGGAATTAAGGGGAAGCCCTATTGGAAGGAGAAGCACTATTTAATTGGGAATTAAAGGGGAAGCGCCCTGTTGGAAGGAGAAGCACTACTTAATTGGGAATTAAAGGGGAAGCGCCCTATTGGAAGGAGAAGCACTACTTAATTGGGAATTAAAGGGGAAGCGCCCTATTGGAAGGAGAAGCACTACTTAATTGGGAATTAAAGGGGAAGCGCCCTATTGGAAGGAGAAGCACTACTTAATTGGGAATTAAAGGGGAAGCGCCCTATTGGAAGGAGAAGCACTACTTAATTGGGAATTAAGGGGAAGCGCCCTATTGGAAGGAGAAGCACTACTTAATTGGGAATTAAAGGGAAGCGCCTATTGGAAGGAGAAGCACTGAGACGGTTCAGAAAAATTCAGGGCCGTCACAACTGTTGGAGCAAGAAACACAAGCCTACACCTGCAATAACATCTGCTAATCACGTCTATGTGACCAATTAGATGTAATTTAAAGGGTTGCACCCATAGGCTGTACAAATAAAGGGTTGCACCCATAGGCTGTACAAATAAAGGGGATAGCGTACAAATAAAGGGTTGCACCCTAGGCTTACAAATAAAGGGATGCGCCCTATTGGCTGTAGCACTAAAACTTAATTGGGTACAAATAAAGGGGAAGCGCCTATTGTACAGGAGAAGCACTGACCCATAGGTTCAAAAAATTCCAGGGCCGTCACAACTGTTGGAGCAAGAAACACAAGCATTTCGCTACACCTGCAATAACATCTGCTAATCACGTCTATGTGACCAATTAGATGTAATTTAAAGGGTTGCACCCATAGGCTGTACAAATAAAGGGTTGCACCCATAGGCTGTACAAATAAAGGGTTGTACCCATAGGCTGTACAAATAAAGGGTTGTACCCAAAGATCTCATTTGAGATCAAACAAACATGAACAATCTTATGTTCATAATTTGTCAGTAGCTGTGACTGTTAAAAACCCAGAAAGACACCTCTGTTGTCAGCCCTCTACCACCCTAACCCAGAGATATTAATCAGTTCAGACAGACACCTCTGTTGTCAGCCCTCCACCACCTTAACCCACACCAGCATAACGTGCACAAGCAGCCCTCTACCACCCTAACCCACACCAGCATAACGTGCACAAGCAGCCCTCTACCACCCTAACCCACACCAGCATAACGTGCACAAGCAGCCCTCTACCACCCTAACCCACACCAGCATAACGTGCACAAGCAGCCCTCTACCACCCTAACCCACACCAGCATAACGTGCACAAGCAGCCCTCTACCACCCTAACCCACACCAGCATAACGTGCACAAGCAGCCCTCTACCACCTAACCCACACCAGCATAACGTGCACAAGCAGCCCTCTACCACCTAACCCCACCAGCATAACGTGCACTAGCAGCCCTCTACCACCTAACCCACACCAGCATAACGTGCACAAGCAGCCCTCTACCACCCTAACCCACACCAGCATAACGTGCACAAGCAGCCCTCTACCACCCTAACCCACACCAGCATAACGTGCACAAGCAGCCCTCTACCACCCTAACCCACACCAGCATAACGTGCACTAGCAGCCCTCTACCACCTAACCCACACCAGCATAACGTGCACAAGCAGCCCTCTACCACCCTAACCCACACCAGCATAACGTGCACAAGCAGCCCTCTACCACCTAACCCACACCAGCATAACGTGCACAAGCAGCCCTCTACCACCCTAACCCACACCAGCATAACGTGCACAAGCAGCCCTCTACCACCTAACCCACACCAGCATAACGTGCACTAGCAGCCCTCTACCACCTAACCCACACCAGCATAACGTGCACAAGCAGCCCTCTACCACCCTAACCCACACAGCATAACGTGCACAAGCAGCCCTCTACCACCCTAACCCACACCAGCATAACGTGCACTAGCAGCCCTCTACCACCTAACCCACACCAGCATAACGTGCACAAGCAGCCCTCTTCCCTAACCCACACCAGCATAACGTGCACAAGCAGCCCTCTACCACCCTAACCCATGTTTTATTTCACACCAGTTTTATAATAACGTGCAAAAACTCACAAGCAGCCCTCTACCACCCTAACCCACACCAGCATAACGTGCAGAATAAAGCAAGCAGCCCTCTACCACCTAACCCACACCAGCATAACGTGCACAAGCAGCCCTCTACCACCCTAACCCACACCAGCATAACGTGCACAAGCAGCCCTCTACCACCCTAACCCATACCAGCATAACGTGCACAAGCAGCCCATAACTGCACTAGCAGCCCCTACCACCCTAACCCACCCAGCATAACGTGCACAAGCAGCCCTCTACCACCTAACCCACCCAGCATAACGTGCACAAGCAGCCCTCTACCACCTAACCCACACAGCATAACGTCAGCCCTCTTAACCCACACCAGCATAACGTGCACAAGCAGCCCTCAACCACCCTAACCCACACCAGCATAACGTGCACAAGCAGCCCTCTACCACCCTAACCCACACCAGCATAACGTGCACAAGCAGCCCTCTACCACCTAACCCACACCAGCATAACGTGCATGGTTCGGATTTAAAACAACCCAACCAGCATAAACGTCAATACAAAAACCACCTAACAAACACCAGCATAACGTGCAAGCAGCCCTCCACCACCCTAACCCACACCAGCATAACGTGCACTAGCAGCCCTCCAACCTAACACACCAGCATGCAAACGTGCTAGCAGCCCTCCACCACCTAAGCCCAACCAGCATAGGACGGGCACAAGGAGCCAATCACCCTACCCATACCAGCATAACGTGCCAAACAGCCCTCTAACCCTAACCCACCAGCATAACGTGCACAAGCAGCCCTCTACCACCTAACCCAATCAGCATAAGACAGAAGCAGCCCTCACCTAACCCACACAGCATAACGTGCACAAGCAGCCCTCCACCACCAGCATAACGACAGCCATAGACTCTACCACCTAACCACACCAGCATAACAAAGCTGCACACGTTAGCAGCCCCTAACACCTAACCCACACCAGCATAACGTGCACACCAGCCAATACCACCTAAAAACTCCAGCATAACACACTAGCAGCCCTCTACCACCCTAGACCAGCAATACATGAAGCAGCCCTCTACCAAAACCCACACCAGCATAATAGCAGCCCTCTAGACCACCAGCATAACGTGCACAAGCAGCCCCTGCCACCAGCATAACGCCACTATAGCCACCCTAACCCACCAGCATAACGTGCACTAGCAGCCCTCTACCACCCTGGCCACCATACCAGCATAACACTGCATAACGTGCAAGCAGCCCTCTACCACCTAACCCACACAGCATAACGTGCACAAGCAGCCCTCTACCTAACCCCACCAGCATAACCCACAGCCCTCTACCACCTAACCCACACCAGCATAACTGTCACGGTTTTCATATGGTGAAGGAGACCGGACCAAACTGCAACGTGTCGTGCGATTCATGTTTATTTAAAACAAGCGTAACCGAATCAATACAAAAACTCACAAAACAATAAGCCCGAAACAGCCTAAACTGGTGCATAACACAGAATAAGGACGTCAAGACACTCAGGACAATCACCCACAATATAACCAAAGAATATGGCTGCCTAAAACCCAGAGACACCACCTGCTGATTGAGAACCACTCAGACAGCCATAGACTTTACTAGATAACCCCACTAGCTACAATCCCAAATACACACCAAAACCCCAAGACAAAACACACCACAATACAAACTCCATGCCACACCTGGCCTACAAGACCCAGCATGAAAAACACAAAATACTTAGAACCAGGCGTGACAATAACGTGCACAAGCAGCCCTCTACCACCTAACCCACACCAGCATAACGTGCACTAGCAGCCCTCTACCACCTTAACCCACACCAGCATAACGTGCAGCAGCCCTCTACCACCCTAACCCACACCAGCATAACGTGCACAAGCAACCCTCTACCACCTAACCCACACCAGCATAACGTGCACTAGCAGCCCTCTACCACCTAACCCCACCAGCATAACGTGCACAAGCAGCCCTCTACCACCCTAACCCACACCAGCATAACGTGCACAAGCAGCCCTCTACCACCCTAACCCCCACCAGCATAACGTGCACAAGCAGCCCTCTACCACCTAACCCCACCAGCATAACGTGCACTAGCAGCCCTCTACCACCTAACCCATACCAGCATAACGTGCACAAGCAGCCCTCTAGCCCTCTACCACCCTAACCCACACCAGCATAACGTGCACAAGCAGCCCTCTACCACCTAACCCACACCAGCATAACGTGCACAAGCAGCCCTCTACCACCCTAACCCACACCAGCATAACGTGCACAAGCAGCCCTCTACCACCTAACCCACACCAGCATAACGTGCACAGCAGCCCTCTACCACCCTAACCCCACACCAGCATAACGTGCACTAGCAGCCCTCTACCACCCTAACCCCACACCAGCATAACGTGCACTAGCAGCCCTCTACCACCCTAACCCACACCAGCATAACGTGCACAAGCAGCCCTCTACCACCTAACCCACACCAGCATAATGCACAAGCAGCCCTCTACCACCATAACCCACACCAGCATAACGTGCACAAGCAGCCCTCTACCACCTTAACCCACACCAGCATAACGGGCACTAGCAGCCCTCTAAATAAACAACATGTAATGAATGGAATTGGAACCAGGTGTGTGGAAAGACAAAAAACAAATGGAAAATGAAAGGTGGATCGGCGATGGCTAGAAGGTGGATGGTGGATGGCTAGAAGACCGGTGACGTCGACCGCCGAACGTCGCCCGAACAAGGAGAGGGACCAACTTCTGAGGAAGTCGTGACATTAACCCCAGATCAACCTGAAGCCTTGTAGTTGCAGTAGATGGCAAACAGACGGTAGAAGGTCAGAATGACCACCAGGAAGTTCTTGATGGCGAAGAAGATGAGCATCTGGTGTATGACGTGGAAGTAGAGGATGAGGGTGAGGCGGACCACCAGGAAGGGTCCGTCCTGGACGAATAGGCTCTCCACCATGCTCCAGATATCTGTCCTTAGTCTGGCCAGCAGAGACACACCCTGGTCCCCCTCTGAATATTCATCAGGTCTGGAGGTAGACACTGGGGAGAGAAGAGACATTGGTCAGCTGGCCATGTGGGATAAGTTAGTGACATTGAAATCCAGAATCTGTGTCTAAATATCGCCACATACATACATACTGACTGAATAAAATAAATATAAATATATTTGCAGTGGGGTCCCAAGAAATTCTGGTGGAAAATATTGTCATTACCATAATTCCCTGTATAACAGTACAATAACATTATGGTCACCATAATTCCCTGTATAACAGAACAAGCAGAAATGTGTATTCTGTAGCACAAACTCAAAAAAGTTCTGGAGAATAAGAGCACCTCCTCCCAGCAGCCCACTGCACTGAGGATAGGAAACACTGTTACCACCGATAAATCCACAATAATTGAGAATTTCAATAAGCATTTCTCTATGGCTGGCCATGCTTTCCACCTGGCCACCCCTACCCTGGTCAACTACCCCTACCCTCCACACACCCTATTTCTCCTTCACCCAAATCCAGATAGCTGATGTTCTGAAAGAGCTGCAAAATCTGGACCCCTACAAATCAGCCGGGCTAGACAATCTGGACCCCCTCTTTCTAAAATGATCTGCCGAAATTGTTGCAACCCCTATTACTAGCCTGTTCAACCTCTCTTTCGTATCGTCTGAGATTCCCAAAGATTGTATTGATATATCTATTCTACCCTTTCTAAGGTCTTTGAAAGCCAAGTTAACAAACAGATCACTGACCATTTCGAATCTCACTGTACCTTCTCCGCTATGCAATCTGGTTTCAGAGCTGGTCATGGGTGCACCTCAGCCACGCTCAAGGTACTAAAAGATATCAGAACCGCCATCGATAAGAGACATTACTGTGCAGCCGTATTCATCAACCTGGCCAATGCTTTCGACTCATTTACAAAATAGCCTCCAATACTCTACTCAACAAATTGGATGCAGTCTATCACAGTCCCATCCGTTTTGTCACCAAAGCCCCATATACTACCCACCACTGCGACCTGTATGCTCTCGTTGGCTGGCCCTCACTACATACTCGTCGCCAAACCCACTGGCTCCAGGTCATCTACAAGTCTCTGCTAGCTAAAGCCCCGCCTTATCTGAGCTCACTGGTCACCATAGCAGCACCCACCCATAGCACGTGCTCCAGCAGGTGTATCTCACTGGTCACCCCCAAAGCCAATTCTTCCTTTGGCCGCCTCTCCTTCCAGTTCTCTGCTGCCAATGACTGGAACGAACTGCAAAATCTGAAGCTGGAGACTCTTACCTCCCTCACTGACTTTAAGCGCCAGCTGTCAGAGCAGCTCACAGTTCCCTGCACCTGTACGTAGCTCATCTGTAAATAGCCCTTCCAAACTACCTCATCCCCATACTGTATTTATTTATCTTCTCCTTTACACCCCATTATCTCTACTTGCACATTCATCTTCTGCACATCCTACCATTCCAGTGTTTAATTTCTATATTGGAATTACTTCGCCACCATGGCCTATTTATTGCCTTACCTCCCTAATCTTACCTCATTTGCACATGCTGTATATAGATTTTTGTACTGTATTATTGACTGTATGTTTGTTTATTCCATGTGTAACTCTGTGTTGTTGTTTGTGTCAAACTGCTTTGCTTTATCTTGGCCAGGTTGCAGTTGTAAATGAGAACTTGTTCTCAACTAGCCCACCTGGTTAAATAAAGGTGAAATAAAAATGTTTAAAAAAATAACATCATGGTTACCGTAATCACCTGTATAACAGAGCAATAACATTATGGTTACCGTAATCACCTGTATAACACAGCAATAACATTATGGTTACCGTAATTCCCTGTATAACAGAGCAATAACATTATGGTTACCGTAATTCCCTGTATAACACAGCAATAACATTATGGTTACCGTAATCACCTGTATAACAGAGCAATAACATTATGGTTACCGTAATTCCCTGTATAACAGAGCAATAACATTATGGTTACCGTAATTTACAGCGATAACATTATACCCATGTATAACAAACAGTACAATAACATTATGGTTACCGTAATCAACCGTAAAACAGAGCAATAACATCATGGTTACCGTAATCACCTGTATAACAGAGCAATAACATTATGGTTACCGTAATCACCTGTATAACAGAGCAATAACATTATGGTTACCATAATTCACCATAAACACGGTGAAGCCCCAAAATTGCCCTCGCTAGAAGCATGTGTTTCAGACATAAATAAGGAAGTGGATGGCTGCAAACTTTCTACTTTTAAACTCGGACAAAACAGAGATGCTTGTTCTAGGTCCCAAGAAACAAAGAGATCTTCTGTTGAATCTGACAATTAATCTTAATGGTTGTACAGTCGTCTCAAATAAAACTGTGAAGGACCTCGGCGTTACTCTGGACCCTGATCTCTCTTTTGAAGAACATATCAAGACCATTTCAAGGACAGCTTTTTTCCATCTACGTAACATTGCAAAAAATCTGAAACTTTCTGTCCAAAAATGATGCAGAAAAATTTATCCATGCTTTTGTCACTTCTAGGTTAGACTACTGCAATGCTCTACTCTCCGGCTACCCGGATAAAGCACTAAATAAACTTCAGTTAGTGCTAAATACGGCTGCTAGAATCCTGACTAGAACCAACAAAAATGTATCATATTACTCCAGTGCTAGCCTCCCTACACTGGCTTCCTGTCAAGGCAAGGGCTGATTTCAAGGTTTAACTGCTAACCTACAAAGCATTACATGGGCTTGCTCCTACCTATCTCTCTGATTTGGTCCTGCCGTACATACCTACACGTACGCTACGGTCACAAGACGCAGGCCTCCTAATTGTCCCTAGAATTTCTAAGCAAACAGCTGGAGGCAGGGCTTTCTCCTATAGAGCTCCATTTTTATGGAATGGTCTGCCCTACCCATGTAAGAGACGCAAACTCGGTCTCAACCTTTAAGTCTTTACTGAAGACTCATCTCTTCAGTGGGTCATATGATTGAGTGTAGTCTGGCCCAGGAGTGTGAAGGTGAACGGAAAGGCTCTGGAGCAACAAACCGCCCTTGCTGTCGTCTGCCTGGCCGAATCCCCTCTTTCCACTGGGATTCTCTGCCTCTGACCCTATTACAGGAGCTGAGTCACTGGCTTACTAGGGCTCTTTCATACCGTCCCTGGGAGGGGTGCGTCACCTGAGTGGGTTGATTCACTGATGTGGTCATCCTGTCTGGGTGGCGCCCCTTGGGTTGTGCCGTGGCGGAGATCTTTGTGGGCTATACTCGGCCTTGTCTCAGGTTGGTAAGTTGGTGGTTGAAGATATCCCTCTAGTGGTGTGGGGGCTGTGCTTTGGCAAAGTGGGTGGGGTTATATCCTTCCTGTTTGGCCCTGTCCTGGGGTGTCATCGGATGGGGCCACAGTGTCTCCTGACCCCTCCTGTCTCAGCCTCCAGTATTTATGCGGCAGTAGTTTATGTGTCGGGGTCTAGGGTCAGTCTGTTATATCTGGAGTACTTCTCCTGTCTTATCCGGTGTCCTGTGTGAATTTAAGTGTGCTCTCTCTAATTCTCTCTTTCTCTCTTTCTTTCTCTCTCGTGGAGGACCTGAGCCCTAGGACTATGCCTCAGGACTACCTGACATGATGACTCCTTGCTGTCCCCAGTCCACCTGGCCATGCTGCTGCTCCAGTTTCAACTGTTCTGCCTGTGATTATTATTATTTGACCATGCTGGTCATTTATGAACATTTGAACATCTTGGCCATGTTCTGTTATAATCTCCACCCGGCACGGCCAGAAGAGGACTGGCCACCCCACATAGCCTGGTTCCTCTCTATGTTTCTTCCTAGGTTTTGGCCTTTCTAGGGAGTTTTTCCTAGCCACCGTGCTTCTACACCTGCATTGCTTGCTATTTGGGGTTTTAGGCTGGGTTTCTGTACAGCACTTTGAGATATCAGCTGATGTACGAGGGGCTATATAAATACATTTGATTTGATTTGATTTTGATAATTCCCTGTTGAACAGAGCAATAACATTATGGTTACCGTAATTCCCTGTATAACAGAGCAATAACATTATGGTTACCGTAATTCCCTGTATAACAGAGCAATAACATTATGGTTACCGTAATTCCCTGTATAACACAGCAATAACATTATGGTTACCGTAATTCCCTGTATAACAGAGCAATAACATTATGGTTACCGTAATTCCCTGTATAACAGAGCAATAACATTATGGTTACCGTAATTCCCTGTATAACACAGCAATAACATTATGGTTACCGTAACCATAAGAAGAGCCAGGATAGAAACACACAGTACCTGACAGGTGAAGAGGAAACTGGAACATACTCCACGTCCAGACTCCGAGGATGACGTACACCATGCTGGGACTGCTGTCCCTGTAGGAGACATGGTTTAACATTGGTAAGGGTGTGAAGCTGCAGAAAACATCACATGTATGTTTATCTGCACTGGTACTATAGCCTGGGTCCAGTCTGTTTCTGGTCATGGTACTATAGCCTGGGTCCAGTCTGTTTCTGGTCATGGTACTATAGCCTGGGTCCAGTCTGTTTCTGGTCATGGTACTGTAGCCTGGGTCCAGTCTGTTTCTGGTCATGGTACTGTAGCCTGGGTCCAGTCTGTTTCTGGTCATGGTACTATAGCCTGGGTCCAGTCTGTTTCTGGTCATGGTACTGTAGCCTGGGTCCAGTCTGTTTCTGGTCATGGTATTGTAGCCTGGGTCCAGTCTGTTTCTGTTCCTATTGGAATTGTCATGGTACTGTAGCCTGGGTCCAGTCTGTTTCTGGTCATGTTACTGTAGCCTGGGTCCAGTCTGTTTCTGGTCATGGTACTGTAGCCTGGGTCCAGTCTGTTTCTGTTCCTATTGGAATTGTCATGGTACTATAGCCTGGGTCCAGTCTGTTTCTGTTCATTATGGAATTGTCATGGTACTGTAGCCTGGGTCCAGTCTGTTTCTGTTCATTATGGAATTGTCATGGTACTGTAGCCTGGGTCCAGTCTGTTTCTGTTCGTTATGGAATTGTCATGGTACTATAGCCTGGGTCCAGTCTGTTTCTGTTCGTTATGGAATTGTCATGGTACTATAGCCTGGGTCCAGTCTGTTTCTGTTCCTAATGGAATTGTCATGTTACTATAGCCTGGGTCCAGTCTGTTTCTGTTAATTATGGAATTGTCATGGTACTATAGCCTGGGTCCAGTCTGTTTCTGTTCCTAATGGAATTGTCATGGTACTATAGCCTGGGTCCAGTCTGTTTCTGTTCATTATGGAATTGTCATGGTACTATAGCCTGGGTCCAGTCTGTTTCTGTTCATTATGGAATTGTCATGGTACTATAGCCTGGGTCCAGTCTGTTTCTGTTCCTAATGGAATTGTCATGGTACTATAGCCTGGGTCCAGTCTGTTTCTGTTCATTATGGAATTGTCATGGTACTATAGCCTGGGTCCAGTCTGTTTCTGTTCATTATGGAATTGTCATGGTATTATAGGCTGGGTCCAGTCTGTTTCTGTTCATTATGGAATTGTCATGGTACTGTAGCCTGGGTCCAGTCTGTTTCTGGTCATGGTACTGTAGCCTGGGTCCAGTCTGTTTCTGTTCATTATGGAATTGTCATGCCAAGAGTGCAGAAACAGACTGACATCCAGGCTACATATAATGTCTACTGACTTAAAATACATACATCAGACAGTATCTCTGAGGTTAGGGTTAGGGGTTAGAGGTCAGGGACCTACTTGACATCCAACAGTGTCTCTGAGGTGAACTCCAGGATGTCAGCGGCAGTGCCTACGAAGATGAGGAGGAGCTGAGACAGTTCATCCCTGGTCACCCCTCCTGCAACAGGGAGCAGCCACTTCCCTATGACCAGCAGGATCAACAGGGTCTGGTGCAGGGCCAGGATCCAGTCGTTAGCGCACACTGACGACAACAGAGATACTGAACCCTGTTGGGCCAAGCAGAGAGACACATAGTGGTTAGTATAACTGATTAGAGGTTATTAATGACTAGGTAACTCCAACCAGAGAGACACATAGTGGTTAGTATAACTGATTAGAGGTTATTAATGACTAGGTAACTCCAACCAGAGAGACACATAGTGGTTAGTATAACTGATTAGAGGTTATTAATGACTAGGTAACTCCAACCAGAGAGACACATAATAGTATAACTGATTAGAGGTTATTAATGACTAGGTCCAACCAGAGAGACACATAGTGGGTATAACTGGTTAGTGGTTAGTATAACTGATTAGGTTATTAATGACGCTAGGTAACTCCCAACCAGAGAGACACATAGTGGTTAGTATAACTGATTAGAGGTTATTAATGACTTAACTCCAACCAGAGAGACATAGTGGTTAGTATAACTGATTAGAGGTTATTAATGACTAGGTAACTCCAACCAGAGAGACACATAGTGGTTAGTATAACTGATTAGAGGTTATTAATGACTAGGTAACTCCAACCAGAGAGACATAGTGGTTAGTATAACTGATTAGAGGTTATTAACTCCAACCAGAGACACATAGTGGTTAGTATAACTGATTAGAGGTTATTAATGACTAGGTAACTCAACCAGAGACACATAGTGGTTAGTATAACTGATTGTTATTATGACTAGGTAACTCCAACCAGAGACATAGTGGTTAGTATAACTGATTAGAGGTTATTAATGACTAGGTAACTCCAACCAGAGAGACACATAGTGGTTAGTATAACTGATTAGAGGTTATTAATGACTAGGTAACTCCAACCAGAGAGACACATAGTGGTTAGTATAACTGATTAGAGGTTATTAATGACTAGGTAACTCCAACCAGAGAGACACATAGTGGTTAGTATAACTGATTAGAGGTTATTAATGACTAGGTAACTCCAACCAGAGAGACACATAGTGGTTAGTATAACTGATTAGAGGTTATTAATGACTAGGTAACTCCAACCAGAGAGACACATAGTGGTTAGTATAACTGATTAGAGGTTATTAATGACTAGGTAACATAGTGGTTCCAACCAGAGAGTTATTAATGACTAGGTAACTACAACCAGAGACACATAGTGGTTAGTATAACTGATTAGAGGTTATTAATGACTAGGTAACTCCAACCAGACACATAGTTAGTATAACTGATTAGTGGTTAATGACTAGGTAATAACTGATTACTGATTAGAGGTTATTAATGACTAGGTAACTCCAACCAGAGAGACACATAGTGGTTAGTATAACTGATTAGAGGTTATTAATGACTAGGTAACTCAACCAGAGAGACACATAGTGGTTAGTATAACTGATTAGAGGTTATTAATGACTAGGTAACTCCAACCAGAGAGACACATAGTGGTTAGTATAACTGATTAGAGGTTATTAATGACTAGGTAACTCCAACCAGAGAGACACATAGTGGTTAGTATAACTGATTAGAGGTTATTAATGACTAGGTAACTCCAACCAGAGAGACACATAGTGGTTAGTATAACTGATTAGAGGTTATTAATGACTAGGTAACTCCAACCAGAGAGACACATAGTGGTTAGTATAACTGATTAGAGGTTATTAACTCCAACCAGAGAGACACATTAGTAGGTAACTGATTAGAGGTTATTAACTAGGTACAACCAGAGAGACACATAGTGGTTAGTATAACTGATTAGAGGTTATTAAACTAGGTAACAACCAGAGAGACACTAGTTAGTATAACTGACTACAACCAGAGAGACACATATGTGGTAACTGAAATCCAGAGAGACACATAGTGGTTAGTATAACTGATTAGAGGTTATTAATGACTAGGTAACTCGAACCGAACCAGAGTATAACTGAGACACATAGTGAGACACATAGTGGTTAGTATAACTGATTAGAGGTTATTAATGACTAGGTAACTCCAACCAGAGAGACACATAGTGGTTAGTATAACTGATTAGAGGTTATTAAATGACTAGGTAACTCCAACCAGAGAGACACATAGTGGTTAGTATAACTGATTAGAGGTTATTAACTCCAACCAGTGTTGTTATTATTAAAGATCAGTATCTTAAATCTCCTTAAAAACATGAATGAATGTTTTCTAAGAGGTTAAGGGAGAGCCCAGTTCAGGCCAGGGAGGGTACTACAGCCAGCAGCACTGTGTGACGAAGCTTGTAATAGTTTTTATTTAGGGTTGTTTAGTTAAAAAACAACTTCTGTAGATCTATTTTAGTTATAAAAAGTCTGAGCTCACAATAAAGTCTTTGAGGTGCAACAGCAGCACTACCAAACAAACTGGTGTTAAAGGCAGCCTCTGTCTCGACAGGCCTGTAGGAAAAACCTGCAGGACACAGGAAACACTGTGGCTTCTGCCCACCTGGAGTAACGTCTCGCTGCCATTGGTGGAATTCCCTCTCCACATGTTTAACAGGCTCTTTATGTTTTCAGATGAATCCAGTTTGTCACACTGAGGATAAACAGACATACAGTACATGAGTTAAATTCATACGATACTTGTGTTCTAGCCCAGTATGACACACTGAAAAGAAACAGATCATTTTACAGAGTATATGTATCATTGAGAGTATATGAACATTCACCATCATTTACACAGAGTATATGATTACATTGTTCATTTACACAGAGTATGGATTCACCATCAATTACACAGAGTATATGATTACAACAATTTACACAGAATGATTACATTCATAAAGAAACATTACATCATTTACACAGAGTATATGATTACATTCACCATCATTTACACAGAGTATATGATTACATTCACCATCATTTACACAGAGTATATGATTTTCATCTCATTATGCAAGTTACAAATAAATGTACAACTAAAGTGAAGGAATAATCATTTATTATGAAAAATCCTAAATAAAATAGAAGACCAAAAGTCATTATACAAATAAAATGTACAACTGTGAAGGAATAAATTATTAAAAATCCTAAATCAGTACCCTGGCAGTAGCTTTGTTCTGCTGATGATGTAACTCTAGAATCCATAGAGATGGAATGATACTGATGAGGAACAGGAAGATGGCAGGAGAAAACCTGGAGACACGGAAAGATAACATGAAAAGGTATTAAAAACAAACAGTCAAGGCGACTAAACTTTAAGAAAAAAGTCATTTCACAGTTCTATGTTATTTAGATTTACCATTTATAATCCTGTAATTGTTTCTCTTCAGGGTTAAAATCATCTCGACCACCAGAGGAAGATAAAGGATCGTCAAGAACCAATAAAGAGCATTATTCTTAACCCAGACCACCCTCCATACTCCTATCAGAAGATGAGGAGAAATAGCGACCCGGGTAACAACCGCACAGATAAACTTCAATATCATCTTTTTGTCTGGGTCGGAGAAATATGCTATACAACTCCAGCTGCCTCATTAACGGGGCATGCTTCTAGTCTGCTCTCTGTCAGCCACTTCTTACTGTTGAAAAAAGTGAACGTTTAGGTACGCCTCTGTTATGGGTGTAGAGAGTACAGCGATGCCATCTGTTGGTAAATGTTCATCACTGCAACTCTTGTGTTTACCGGGGTGCCCAGAGATACCGGATGTGTTGTCATGTACTGAACAAGACTGGTTACTCGCATCAATGCCTCTGTCTCGTCATTTAACGTTCAAACCGCCTCCGCACAACGAATACCCAATGGGTGCTGCCGGTGGCAAAATGCTGCGCTTGACGCGCGACATTGCAAAGCAATTAGTTGAGTAAAATTAAATGTTACATGTTTAAGGGAGTTGCATGTAGGAAGTATTATTATACGGTGCATTCGGAAACTATTCAGACCCGTTTCTACATTTTGTTACGTTACAGCCTTATTCTAAAATTGATACAATTATTTTCTTCTCATCAATCCACACTACACCCATGATGACAAATCGAAAACAAATTTATAAAAAATTAACACATAAATACCTTATTTACATTAGTATTCAGACCTTTGACTACGAGACTCAAAATCGAGCTCAGGTGCATCCTGTTTCCATTGATCATCCTTGAGATGTTTCTACAACTTGATTGTCCAACTGGTAAATTCAATTGATTGGTCATGATTTGGAAAGGCACACACCTGTCTATATAAGGTCCCCAATAATAATTTTAAACTACATTGTTGGTTAGAGGCTCGTAAGTTGCATTTCACTGTAAGGTTATATTCGGCGCATGTTACTTATACAATTTGATTTGATGGGGCAGTGTGATGGCGATTGCATTGTCTGTAATGCAAGAACACGTCTCATAAAAGTCATGATGTTTTTGTTTGTTTTAGCTTTTGGAAATTGTAGAAATAAAAACATTTCCTTCTTCAGAAGTTCCAACTAGGCAGACTAACGTTAGTTGGTTAATTTGCTAGGTATCATACCGTAGGCGTATATTAATAATGATATAGTTAATATAAGTAGATAATCATAATTGACTGTAGCGTATGTAAAGCACCCATAAACTACCGGTCGTCGCGGAACGAACGACTGACACCTTTCCGGGAAAGTCCCGGTCCATTTAAAAATCATTCCTGCCTCCTTCGCCCTGCAAACCCTAACCCAAACCCTACTCGTCAGACGTCATGAAACGTTATCAGAAGCGTCCACTTAATTGAGGGCTGAGGGGACAGGGTGTGTCGTTTAAGTGTTTGGAAAACAACCTAAAGCAAATACATTTGTATGCAAAGCTGAATCAAATGAATGTCCACTCTTCATTGCAGATCCCGCCTTCATTCTTGTTGATAATTTTCTAGAAATCTAAAAGCACAACATAGATTGAAGCTAGTGTCTTAAGTAGCTGAACATATTTATTACTCAACCAAGTGATAGAGAGAAATTACGTTTTAATTTTCATCAAAAACAAATGCCTTTGAGTTGACAGCTTGCGCAGTTCGGTGCAGACAACCGTTAACCAGAAGACATGTCTCTACCCATGAGTTCAGCCAGACACCATGTCAACGCCTGGTTTCTATTGGAGAAGCAGATTCAGCCTGTCTTGATACTGTACTTTCATTGACTTTGTTTTATAGAGGAAACGGTATGCTATTCGGCCAAATGAGAAGTACCAGTACGGCGCTCCGGACAGCACTGGTTACAGGTTGACTAGACAGATCTAACACAGTGTTGCCAACTCCTCAGTAATGGAAAGTAGCTATTGGCGGTTCGTTTTTTTCATTGATTTTTATTTGTCACTAGAGGGGTCTGAATACTCGCTAAATATAGCGACAAAAAGTCGCTAAGTTGACAATACTGCGATTCTAGAATGAGCTTTATCCATCTCGATAGACCAGACTGCCTGTGAAGCTCACCGCCCGGAAGCTCATCACCCGGACCGGAAGCTCACCGCCCGTCCACTGTGGACATGTTGCCATGGTAACACGTGTGACTAAAACATGTCTGCAAAAGCAAAACAAAGCAACAAGTCAGCGGATAAAAATGCAAACGAGGAAATGACGTTGCGTCAAAGTAGGAATATATGTTAAAACCCTATTAATATTTTAATATTATATGAAATATTTACTACATCATTTGTCTGGTTATTATTTGACAAACTGTTATTAAAGCTAGAGCTAACCTAGTTTTTTGGCCTGCTAACCAAACTCAACTTGTGTTCTGAATCCAATTAATACAGGAAAGTGATGCTGAAAAAGCCAACCCTCAATGGAAACTTATTTCCCATGAACAAATCAACACGCTGTTGGATTTGACAGTGGAACAAGTGCACAATTGTAAATACTTGAGGATATGGGCCTACTGGCCAGTTTATTTGGAAGTGTTTCATGTATCAACCTTTTGTTTACAACAGCCAGTTTGAAGAAATACTTGGTTTGAAGAACTACCAGACGTGTCTGAAGGAGGCTTCCCTGTTGGACTACTTTGTCTCTGGCTTCTGGTGGACCACAGGAGATGAACTACACCTGTCAACAGATCTCATTCATCATGGCTCTACTGCAGTTCTTACTGGACAACATCAGTGGTAAGTCATAGGATTTATAGGTAACAGACAGAATCAAAGCTAATTTTATGGTCACAGATCGAATCCCCGAGCTGACAAGGTACAAATCTCATTCTGCCCCTGAACAAGGCAGTTAACCCACTGTTCGAGGCCGTCATTGAAAATAAGAATTTGTTCTTAACTGACTTGCCTATTTAAATAAAGGTAAAATAAATAAAATTTGCAGATGTTATTGTGGGGTGTAGCGAAACGCTTGTGCTTCTAGCTCCGACAGTGCAGTAATATCCAACATGTAATATCTAACAAATTACACAACATAAAACCCAATACACAAATCTAAGTAAAGGACTAAGATAGATAGAATACAGTATGGCGGAATGCAAGATGTGTAAACTATTAGAGATAGAAATGCAAGATGTGTAAACATTATTAGAGATGAGAAATGCAAGATGTGTAAACATTATTAGAGATGAATGAGATGTGTAAACATTATTAGAGATGAGAAATGCAAGATATGAATAGAATGAGATATAGAATAATAAAGTATGAGATGAGTAATTTACTGTGCAACCTATTATTTTTTTATTTTTGAATTTTACCCCTTTTTTCAACCCCAATTTCGTGGTATCTTGTCTCATCGCTACAACTCCGTACGGGCGGGAGAGACGAAGGTTGAAACTCTGTGTCCTCACAATCAAACCAAGCCACACTGCTTCTTAACACAGCGCGGTGGAGTGTCTCCTCCGACACCGTGCAGCTGGCTTCCCGGGTTGGATGCGCGCGCAGTGTGGCTTGGTTCGGATTGTGAGGACACATGACTTTCAACCTTCGTCTCTCTCCCGAGCCCGTACAGGAGTTGTGCGATGAGACAAGATACCTAATTGGATACTGCGCCTGGCAACCACTGCGCCTGGCCCTCCACAGGAGTCGCTGGTGAGACAAGGATATCCCTACCGGCCAAGCCCTCCCTAACCCGGACAGCTGGGCCAGTTGTGCGTTGCCCCACGGACCTCTGGTTGTGGCCAGTTACGACAGAGCCTGGGCGCGAACCCAGAGTCTCTGGTGGCACAGCTGGCGCTGCAGTACAGCGCCCTTAACCACTGCGCCACCCGGAAACGCAACCTATAATTTTGATTTGTTACCACGAAACTTGGGGTGTGGGCCACAAAATTGGGGTGTAGGCCACAAAATCTGAACTCATCATGACCGGTCACAGTGGCTCGCAGGCCTGCATATCACATCTATACCCACACATACAGAAAGCCTTTTAGTGGGCCCTAAGTAACATTTAGTTCGGGTCCCACCCCACCCCTGCGAGAATTTAAGTTGCCCCCTCATGACAGCAGAGCGAAGAAAATAGAGTTAATTTCCTCCAAAACTTCACCATTTGAGATAAAGTATTTCCAATCTTCTCGATTTGTCAGTTGGGATAATTAGGAATACAGCGCCATCTCCCATCCTTGGATTAAGGTATGTTTTCGAGACACATCTCACGCTCCCTTGCTGTCCTGATCTTGCTGTCCTGACCTTGGCACCGTTTCCTGCCTCAGAAGTAATGAACGTCCAGTCAGATTCTTATGGCTAACGTCAATATGGACTGGCTGTGGCTAATATCTGTATTCATATCTGTCCTCAATGTCCCAGAGAAGCAGATGCCGTTTGTTGATAACCTGAATGAGTTTGCCAAGATGATATCAGGAGCGGCGCCAGTCTCCTTCTCCAGAGAGTCAAACTCACTGTTTGATGCTGAGCAGGTATGTCCATCACTGACTACCTGAAGTGCAGGTAGCAAGACTCTTCTCTATTAACCTTTTTTAGTAAGGCCTACCATGATTAATATCACATGAACACTGTCCTTACTTATCTGGTGATAATCCATTCAGAGCAGTGACCCTCATAGGGGATGTTGAAGTTCTGGTCTATTTGGTTACTTATCTTGGTTCACCTCTTTTACTATAGTCTTTTTCAGAACTACCAACTCTATGAGTTTCTCTTCAGCCAACCTAGAGAGGAGCTGCTCCTTGGGAAGAGGTGAGACTGCCTGCGTCATTGTGTCCGTATGTATGTTGAGGTTTCCTTTAGGAAGCTAGTGAGTAACTTGGAAGGGCAGTGACCATAATGAGAGTCCTTTCCTGTCATTGTCCCTAACCATTTATCTGTCATCTCTGTCTAACTAACTCACCACCAGGCCATACCATATCTGTCATCTCGGCTAACTCTAACAATCAGGGAGACCATTTTATCTGTCATCTCTGTCTAACTAACTCACCATCAGAGCCATTTATCTGTCAAACTCACCATCAGGAGACCATTTATCTGTGTCTCTGTCTAACTGCTCACCATCAGGAGACCATTTATCTGTCATCTCTGTCTAACTCACCACCAGAGGCCATTTATCTGTCATCCTCTCTCTAACTCACCATCAGGAGACCATTTATCTGTCATCTCTGTCTAACTAACTCACCATCAGGAGACCATTTATCTGTCATCTCTGTCAACTAACTCACCACCAGGAGGCCATTTATCTGTCATCTCTCTCTAACTCACCATCAGGAGACCATTTATCTGTCATCTCTGTCTAACTAACTCACCATCAGGAGACCATTTATCTGTCATCTCTCTCTAACTCACCATCAGGAGACCATTTATCTGTCATCTCTGTCTAACTAACTCACCACCAGGAGGCCATTTATCTGTCATCTCTAACTCACCATCAGGAGACCATTTATCTGTCATCTCTGTCTAACTAACTCACCATCAGGAGACCATTTATCTGTCATCTCTCTCTAACTCACCATCAGGAGACCATTTATCTGTCATCTCTGTCTAACTAACTCACCACCAGGAGACCATTTATCTGTCATCTCTGTCTAACTACACCATCAGGAGACCATTATCTGTCATCTCTGTCCACCCATTTCCTTACATCAGAGACCATTTATCTGTCATCTCTGACTAACTATCACCATCAGGAGACCATTATCTGTCATCTCTGCTAACTAAATCACCATCAGGAGGCCATTTATTCGTCATTCCTGGACACTAACTCCCCTGCATCAGGGAGACCAGCTATCGTCATCTCTGTCTAACTAACTCACCATTGTGAGACAATTTATCTGTCATCTCTGTCTAACTAACTCACCATCAGGAGACCATTTATCTGTCATCTCTGTCTAACTCTCACCATCAGAGACCATTATCTGTCATCTCTGTCTAACTAACTCACCATCAGGAGACCATTTATCTGTCATCTCTGTCTAACTCTGCATCAGGGAGACCATTATCTGTCATCTCTGTCCCACCACCATCAGGAGACCATTTTATCTGTCATCTCATCTAACTAACTCATTGTCAAAAGAGACCATTTTATCGTCATCTCTGTCCAGCTCACCCATCAGGAGACCATTATCTGTCATCTCTGTCTAACTAACTCACCATCAGGAGACCATTATCTGTCATCTCTGTCTAACTAACTCACCATCAGGAGACCATTTATCTGTCATCTCTGTCTAACTAACTCACCATCAGGAGGCCATTTATCTGTCATCTCTGTCTAACTAACTCACCATCAGGAGACCATTTATCTGTCATCTCTGTCTAACTAACTCACCATCAGGAGACCATTTATCTGTCATCTCTGTCTAACTAACTCACCATCAGGAGACCATTTATCTGTCATCTCTGTCTAACTAACTCACCATCAGGAGACCATTATCTGTCATCTCTGTCTAACTAACTCACCATCAGGAGGCCATTTATCTGTCATCTCTGTCTAACTAACTCACCATCAGGAGACCATTTATCTGTCATCTCTGTCTAACTAAATCACCATCAGGAGACCATTTATCTGTCATCTCTGTCTAACTACCACCATCAGGAGACCATTATCTGTCATCTCTGTCTAACTAACTCACCATCCAAGGCCATTTATCTGTCATCTCTGACTAACTAACTCTCACCATCAGGAGACCATTATCTGTCATCTGTCTGCTAAATCACCATCAGGAGGCCATTTATCTACCTTCATCTCTGACTAACTAACTCACCATCAGGAGACCATTATCTGTCATCTGTCTAACTAACTCACCATCAGGAGACAATTTATCTGTCATCTCTATCTAACTAACTCACCATCAGGAGACCATTTATCTGTCATCTCTGCTCCAACTCACCATCAGAGGACCATTATCTGTCATCTCTGTCTAACTAACTCACCATCAGGAGACCATTTATCTGTCATCTCTGTCTAACTCACCATCAGAGACCATTATCGTCATCTCTGTCTAACTAACTCACCATCAGGAACCATTTTATCTGTCATCTCTGTCTAGCTAACTCACCATCAGGAGACCATTTATCTGTCATCTCTGTCCCAACTAAATCACCATCAGGAGACCATTATCTAGTCATCTCTGTCTAACTAACTCACCATCAGGAGACCATTATCTGTCATCTCTGTCTAACTAACTCACCATCAGGAGACCATTTATCTGTCATCTCTGTCTAACTAACTCACCATCAGGAGACCATTTATCTGTCATCTCTGTCTAACTAACTCACCATCAGGAGACCATTTATCTGTCATCTCTGTCTAACTAACTCACCATCAGGAGACCATTTATCTGTCATCTCTGTCTAACTAACTCACCATCAGGAGACCATTTATCTGTCATCTCTGTCTAACTAACTCACCATCAGGAGACCATTTATCTGTCATCTCTGTCTAACTAACTCACCATCAGGAGACCATTTATCTGTCATCTCTGTCTAACTCACCATCAGGAGGCCATTTATCTGTCATCTCTGTCTAACTAACTCACCATCAGGAGACCATTATCTGTCATCTCTGTCTAACTAACTCACCATCAGGAGACCATTTATCTGTCATCTCTGTCTAACTAACTCACCACCAGGAGGCCATTTATCTGTCATCTCTGTCTAACTCACCATCAGGAGACCATTTATCTGTCATCTCTGTCTAACTCACCATCAGGAGACCATTTATCTGTCATCTCTGTCCTAACTCACCATCAGGAGACCATTTATCTGTTATCTCCTGACTAACTAACTCACCCATCAGGACCATTATCTGTCATCTCTGACTAATTCACCATCAGGGGAGACCATTATCACAATAAATTCTGTCTATAACTCGTCATCAGGGCTATTTACATCTCATAAATGCTCCTGACTATCACAATCAGGAGACCATTTTCTGAGTTAGTTAGAGATGACAGATAACTGATGGTGAGCATAGTTAGAGATGATAGATAAATGGGTATCTGATGGTGGGAATTAGACAGAGATGACAGATAAATGGTCTCCCTGATGGTGAGTTAGTTAGACAGAGATGACAGATAAATGGTCTCCTGATGGTGAGTTAGACAGATGACAGATACCATTATCTCCTGACGGTGAGTTAGACAGAGATGACAGATAAATGGTCCCCTGATGGTGAGTTAGACAGAGATGACAGATAAATGGTCTCTGATGGTGAGTTAGTTAGACAGAGATGACAGATAAATGGTCTCCTGATGGTGAGTTAGACAGAGATGACAGGATAAATTAGACAGAGAGGACAGATAATGGTCTCCTGATGGTGAGTTAGACAGAGGACAGATAATGGTCTCCTGATGGTGAGTTAGTTAGACAGAGATGACAGATAAATGGTCTCCTGATGGTGGTGAGTTAGACAGAGATGACAGATAAATGGTCTCCTGATGGTGAGTTAGAGATGACAGACAAATGGTTCCTGATGGTGAGTTAGTTAGACAGAGATGACAGATAATGGTCTCCTGATGGTGAGTTAGTTAGACAGAGATGACAGATAAATGGTTCCCTGATGGTGAGTTAGACAGAGATGACAGATAAATGGCTCTGATGGTGAGTTAGACAGAGATGACAGATAATGGTCTCCTGATGGTGGGGGTAGTTAGACAGAGATGACAGATAAATGGTCTCCTGATGGTGAGTTAGTTAGACAGAGATGACAGATAATGATCTCCTGATGGTGAGTTAGAGATGACAGAAAATGGTCAATCACAACAGTTCACTTCTGTTCCTCTCACAACATGTATGGAGTTTATAATAATATCAGATCTCATTATCACAGCATGTATGGGAGCCTATAATAACATTAGATCTCATTATCACAGCATGTATAGGAGCCTATAATAACATCAGATCTCATTATCACAGCATGTATGGAGCCTATTATAACATCAGATCTCATTATCACAGCATGTATGGAGTCTATAATAACATTAGATCTCATTATCACAGCATGTATGAGCCTATAATAACATCAGATCTCATTATCACAGCATGTATGGAGCCTAATATAACATCAGATCTCATTATCACAGCATGTATGGACCTAATAACATTAGATCTCATTATCACAGCATGTATGGAGCCTATAATAACATCAGATCTCATTATCACAGCATGTATGGAGCCTATTATAACATCAGATCTCATTATCACAGCATGTATGGAGCCTATATTAACATCAGATCTCATTTATCACAGCATGTATGGAGTCTATAACATTAGATCTCATTATCACAGCATGTATGGAGCCTATAATAACATCAGATCTCATTATCACAACATGTATGGAGTCTATAATAACATTAGATCTCATTATCACAGCATGTATGGGAGCTATAATAACATGGGATCTCATTATTACAGCATGTAGGGAGTCTATAATAACATTAGATCTCATTATCACAGCATGTATGGAGCCTATAATAATATTTCAGATTCATATTACAGCATATGGAGCCAGGCTAACATTGTGATCTTTATGTCACAGTATGTAAGGTGTTTTGCACGGCCATATTCATTTACAGTATAAGGGAGTTTACAATATATTTTGGTTATTACAGTATGGGTGGAGTTTGGTAATAATATATCTCATTATCACAGCATGTATGGAGCCTATAATAACATCAGATCTCATTATCACAGCATGTATGGAGCCTATAATAATATCAGATCTCATTATCACAGCATGTATGGAGCCTATAATAACATGATATATTTTTATCACAGCATGTATGGAGCCTATAATAACATTATATCTCATTATCACAGCATGTATGGAGCCTATAATAACATTATATCTCATTATCACAGCATGTATGGAGCCTATAATAATATCAGATCTCATTATCACAGCATTTATGGAGCCTATAATAACATCAGATCTCATTATCACAACATGTATGGAGTCTATAACAACATCAGATCTCATTATCACAGCATTTATGGAGCTTATAATAACATTAGATCTCATTATCACAACATGTATGGAGTCTATAACAACATCAGAGCCCATTAAATTGATTTGTTCAACCAGAGCTCTTTTCTAGGAGCTGCAACGTTCCAGGATGTGACATAATAAACTCCTCATCATTTCCAGATCGAGCTGTAGTATAGTGATTCATCCCTGACAGTCTGATGTGACATAATAAACTCCTCATCATTTCCAGATCGAGCTGTAGTATAGTGATTCATCCAGTTTGGAGCTATAATGAATGAGTCTGATGTGACATAATTACATTTACATTACATTTAAGTCATTTAGCAGACGCTCTTATCCAGAGCGACTTACAAATTGGTGCATTCACCTTATGACATCCAGTGGAACAGTCACTTTACAATAGTGCATCTAAATCTTAAAAGGGGGGTGAGAAGGATTACTTATCCTATCCTAGGTATTCCTTAAAGAGGTGGGGTTTCAGGTGTCTCCGGAAGGTGGTGATTGACTCCGCTGTCCTGGCGTCGTGAGGGAGTTTGTTCCACCATTGGGGGGCCAGAGCAGCGAACAGTTTTGACTGGGCTGAGCGGGAACTGTACTTCCTCAGTGGTAGGGAGGCGAGCAGGCCAGAGGTGGATGAACGCAGTGCCCTTGTTTGGGTGTAGGGCCTGATCAGAGCCTGGAGGTACTGAGGTGCCGTTCCCCTCACAGCTCCGTAGGCAAGCACCATGGAGCCCAGCCAACAGCGACTTGCAGTAATCCAGACGGGAGATGACAAGTGCCTGGATTAGGACCTGCGCCGCTTCCTGTGTGAGGCAGGGTCGTACTCTGCGGATGTTGTAGAGCATGAACCTACAGGAACGGGCCACCGCCTTGATGTTAGTTGAGAACGACAGGGTGTTGTCCAGGATCACGCCAAGGTTCTTAGCGCTCTGGGAGGAGGACACAATGGAGTTGTCAACCGTGATGGCGAGATCATGGAACGGGCAGTCCTTCCCGGGAGGAAGAGCAGCTCCGTCTTGCCGAGGTTCAGCTTGAGGTGGTGATCCGTCATCCACACTGATATGTCTGCCAGACATGCAGAGATGCGATTCGCCACCTGGTCATCAGAAGGGGAAAGAGAAGATTAATTGTGTGTCGTCTGCATAGCAATGATAGGAGAGACCATGTGAGGTTATGACAGAGCCAAGTGACTTGGTGTATAGCGAGAATAGGAGAGGGCCTAGAACAGAGCCCTAGGGGACACCAGTGGTGAGAGCGCGTGGTGAGGAGACAGATTCTCGCCACGCCACCTGGTAGGAAGCGACCTGTCAGGTAGGACGCAATCCAAGCGTGGGCCGCGCCGAGAGATGCCCAACTCGGAGAGGGTGGAGAGGAGGATCTGATGGTTCACAGTATCGAAAGGCAGCGATAGGTCTAGAAGGATGAGAGCAGAGGAGAGAGTTAGCTTTAGCAGTGCGGAGGCGCCTCCGTGATACAGAGAAGAGCAGTCTCCAGTTGAATGACTAGTCTTGAAACCTGACTGATTTGGATCAAGAAGGTCAGCCCCCGGAGGAGAGATAGCGGGAGAGCTGGCCAAGGGACGGCACGTTCAAGAGTTTTGGAGAGAAAAGAAAGAAGGGATACTGGTCTGTAGTTGTTGACATCGGAGGGATCGAATGTAGGTTTTTCAGAAGGGGTGTAACTCTCGCTCTCTTGAAGACGGAAGGGACGTAGCCAGCGGTCAGGGATGAGTTGATGAGCGAGGTGAGGTAAGGGAGAAGGTCTCCGGAAATGGTCTGGAGAAGAGAGGAGGGGATAGGGTCAAGCGGGCAGGTTGTTGGGCGGCCGGCCGTCACAAGGCGCGAGATTTCATCTGGAGAGAGAGGGGAGAAAGAGGTCAGAGCACAGGGTAGGGCAGTGTGAGCAGAACCAGCGGTGTCGTTTGACTTAGCAAGCGAGGATCGGATGTCGTCGACCTTCTTTTCAAAATGGTTGACAAAGTCATCTGCAGAGAGGGAGGAGGGGGAGGGGATTCAGGAGGGAGGAGAAGGTGGCAAAGAGCTTCCTAGGGTTAGAGGCAGAAGCTTGAAATTTAGAGTGGTAGAAAGTGGCTTTAGCAGCAGAGACAGAAGAGGAAAATGTAGAGAGGAGGGAGCGAGAAGGATGCCAGGTCCGCAGGGAGGCGAGTTTTCCTCCATTTCCGCTCGGCTGCCCGGAGCCCTGTTCTGTGAGCTCGCAATGAGTCGTCGAGCCACGGAGCGGGAGGGAGGACCGAGCCGGCCTGGAGGATAGGGGGCATAGAGAGTCAAGGATGCAGAAAGTGAGGAGAGGAGGGTTGAGGGAGGCAGAATCAGGAGATAGGTTGGAGAAGGTTTGAGCAGAGGGAAGAGATGATAGGATGGAAGAGGAGAGAGTAGCGGGGGAGAGAGAGCGAAGGTTGGGACGGCGCGATATCATCCGAGTAGGGGTAGTGTGGGAAGTGTTGGATGAGAGCGAGAGGGAAAAGGATACAAGGTAGTGGTCGGAGACTTGGAGGGGAGTTGCAATGAGGTTAGTGGAAGAACAGCATCTAGTAAAGATAAGTAGGGGGGGAAGGTGAGAGGGTGAGGTCAAAAGAGGAGAGGAGTGGAAAGAAGGAGGCAGAGAGGAATGAGTCAAAGGTAGACGTGGGGAGGTTAAAGTCGCCCAGAACTGTGAGAGGTGAGCCGTCCTCAGGAAAGGAGCTTATCAAGGCATCAAGCTCATTGATGAACTCTCCGAGGGAACCTGGAGGGCGATAAATGATAAGGATGTTAAGCTTGAAATGGCTGGTAACTGTGACAGTATGGAATTCAAAGGAGGCGATAGACAGATGGGTAAGGGGAGAAAGAGAATGACCACTTGGGAGAGATGAGGATCCCGGTGCCACCACCCCGCTGACCAGTAGCTCTCGGGGTGTGCGAGAACACGTGGGCGGACAAAGAGAGAGCAGTAGGAGTGGCAGTGTTATCTGTGGTGATCCATGTTTCCGTCAGTGCCAAGAAGTCGAGGGACTGGAGGGAGGCATAGGCTGAGATGAACTCTGCCTTGTTGGCCACGGATCGGCAGTTCCAGAGGCTGCCGGAGACCTGGAACTCCACGTGGGTGCGTCGCGCTGGGACCACCAGATTAGGGTGGCCGCGGCCCACGCGGTGAATAGACTCCTCATCATTTCCAGATCGAGCTGTAGTATAGTGATTCATCTCTGACAGTTTGGAGCTAATGAATGAGTCTGATGTGACATAATAGACTCCTCATCATTTTCAGATTGAGCTGTAGTATAGTGATTCATCCCTGACAGTTTTGGGCTATAATGAATGAGTCTGATGTTACATAATAAACTCCTCATCATTTCCAGATCGAGCTGTAGCAAACATCAAGTGATTCATCCTGACAGTTTTGGAGCTATAATGAATGTTTCCTGTTTGATTTCAGAGGACCATTGATACCTTAACAAGGTCTTTTACCGGTTAATATGAATACTGATTTTCTTAATATATTCACAGGAAATACTGTACTGTAGGACTACTGATGACTACCTCCAACATGATTCTACTGTTGAACAGCATGAAGAGTGTACTGTACTAGGACTACTGTGACTTCCTTACATGACTCCTGTTCCAGAGGAGCATGAAGAGGTGATCACTGTACTGCCCCGTAGGACATGAATACTGATGACTACCTCCATTACATGACTCATGTTGACCAGCAGGAAGAGGTACTGTACTGTAGGAATACTGATGACTACCTCCATTACATGACTCATGTTGAACAGCATGAAGAGGTACTGTACTGTAGGACTACTGATGACTACCTCCATTACATGACTCCTGTTGAACAGCATGAAGAGGTACTGTACTGTAGGACTACTGATGACTACCTCCTTTACATGACTCATGTTGACCAGCAGGAAGAGGTACTGTACTGTAGGACTACTGATGACTACCTCCATTACATGACTCCTGTTGAACAGCATGAAGAGGTACTGTACTGTAGGACTACTGATGACTACCTCCATTACATGACTCCTGTTGAACAGCATGAAGAGGTACTGTACTGTAGGACTACTGATGACTACCTCCATTACATGACTCATGTTGACCAGCAGGAAGAGGTACTGTACTGTAGGAATACTGATGACTACCTCATGACTCCTGTTGAACAGCACGAAGAGGTACTGTACTGTAGGACTACTGATGACTACCTCCATTACATGACTGACAGCCTGTTGAACAGCATGAAGAGGTACTGTACTGTAGGACTACTGATGACTACCTCATTACATGACTCCTGTTGAACAGCATGAAGAGGTACTGTACAGGACTAGGAATGACTCTGTTGAACAGCAGGAAGAGGTACTGTACTGTAGGACTACTGATGACTACCTCATTACATGACTCCTGTTGAACAGCAGGAAGAGGTACTATAATTGACTTTACCATGGGCTCTGCTTAGGTTACTGCTCACAGCTGATGTTTTTATATTTTCATGTACTATCTGGATTTAAAAGACAAGTAGATTAATAAATAGTACATATTGTATTATTGTGTATTATTTCTGAGTTAGTGTCACTCCTATTCCAAAACTCCTATTCCAAGTCAGTGATTCTGCTATTTCCCATAAGACCACAGGTGGGTGCTGTCACACTGTTGAAGACCTCTTCACTGAGAACTGAAGCTATGACTGATCAATGTGTTACCACGACTACTAGTACATACCACAACGGTTGATTTGAACATGTAGCAACAGAATGTCTGATACTGACCCAGGGACAGAGGACCAGCCTGACTGATAGGTGGTGTTCTGTTGACCCAGAGGACCAGTCTGTCTGATAGGTGGTGTTCTGTTGACCCAGGGACAGAGGACCAGCCTGTCTGATAGGTGGTGTTCTGTTGACCCAGGGACAGAGGACCAGCCTGTCTGATAGGTGGTGTTCTGTTGACCCAGGGACAGAGGACCAGCCTGTCTGATAGGTGGTGTTCTGTTGACCCAGGGACAGAGGACCAGCCTGTCTGATAGGTGGTGTTCTGTTGACCCAGGGACAGAGGACCAGCCTGTCTGATAGGTGGTGTTCTGTTGACCCAGGGACAGAGGACCAGCCTGTCTGATAGGTGGTGTTCTGTTGACCCCAGGGACAGAGGACCAGCCTGTCTGATAGGTGGTGTTCTGTTGACCCAGGGACAGAGGACCAGCCAGGAGGAGGATGGAGGGGTACCAGGTGAAACAGCTCTGGAGCAGGAGAAGGAGAACAAGGCTACAGGGTTGGAAGGATACAACGTTCAGGATGTCAAAAGACGTGCTGGGAGACATGACCAAGAGATGCTGGGAACCCTACAGGTAGGATTTCATGATGAATCTGAATCCTTTAAAGCTGTAGTTTTTATTGAAATAAACAACCTTCATGTATTCTGGTGTTTCGTACATTTGAATTTGATCATTGTGACCCACCCACCCACCCACCCACCCACTGACATACTGGCTGACTGTCTATGTGAACCCAGGGAATACAAGAGTTTAGCTCAGTTACCTTAGCTTTCTTGGGAACAGGAACAATGGTGGCCCTCTTGAAGCATGTGAGAACAGCAGACTGGTATAGGGATTGATTGAATATGTCCATCAAACACACCAGCCAGCTGGTCTGCGCATGCTCTGAGGCGCGGCTGGGGATGCCGTCTGGGCCTGCAGCCTTGCGAGGTTAACACGTTTAAATGTCTTACTCACCTCGGCTGCAGTGAAGGAGAGGCCGCATGTTTTGGTTGCAGGCCGTGTCAGTGGCACTGTATTGTCCTCAAAGCGGGCTTTCAGTTTGGCAGCGAATGCTGCCATCAATCCACGGTTTCTGGTTAGGGAATGTTTTAATCGTTGCTATGGGAACGACATCTTCAACGCACGTTCTAATGAACTCGCACACCGAATCAGCGTATTTGTCAATGTTGTTATCTGATGTAATACGAAATCTTGGGCGTCTTGGAGTGTGGAGTCAGCTTGGTCGGACCAGCGTTGGACAGACCTCAGCGTGGGAGTGACTGTCTATGTTGTATACTGACTGACATACTGACT
>NW_026283713.1:0-21706 GCF_023373465.1 Oncorhynchus keta
GTGCTGTCTGTCTGACCTTAGATAGGCAGTGTGCTGTCTGTCTGACATCACTTAGATAGGCAGTGTGCTGTCTGTCTGACTTAGATAGGCAGTGTGCTGTCTGTCTGTAGATAGGCAGTGTGCTGTCTGACCTTAGATAGGCAGTGTGCTGTCTGTCTGACATCACTTAGATAGGCAGTGTGCTGTCTGTCTGACCTTAGATAGGCTGACCACACACACACACACACACACACACACACACACACACACACACACACACACACACACACACACACACACACACACACACACACACAACTCCAGTGTCCCACTCTGCAGCTGTGGTTCCTGTTTAAAATAGGACTAGGGGCAGCTGGACGATTTCACACTGCCAAATAGAAGATGGACAGAAATAATTCCCTTCACTATCCCCCTCCCCCTCTACTCTCCTCCTTATCCTCATCCTCTCTTTTTCTATTCTCCTCTCATTCCTCTCTCCTCCTCTCTATCTATTCTCCTCTCATTCCTCCCCTCTCTATTCTCCTCCTCCCCTCTCTCCTCCTCTCATTCCTCTCTTCTCCTCCTCCTCTCTCCTCCTATCTATTCTCTCTCTCATTCTTCTCTTCTCCTCTCCTCTCTATTCTCCTCCTCCTCCTCTCCTCTCTATTCTCCTGCTCTCTATTCTCTTCCTCTCTATTCTCCTCCTCCTATCTATTCTCCTCTCATTCCTCTCTCCTCCTCCCTCTCTTCTCCTCTCATTCCTCTCCTCTCTATTCTCCTCCTCCTCCTCCTCTCTTCTCCTCCTCTCCTCTCTATTCTCCTCCTCCTCCTCCTCCCTATTCTCCTCCTCCTCCTCCTCCTCCTCCTCCTCCTCCTCCTCCTCCTCCTCCTCAGAGAGCAGCAGTTCCAGTATAATTCAATAGTCCTGCATCCTGCTGTTCCCTAAAGCCGTTTACAGCAGAATACTGGCCCTCCCTCAGTTGTAGAGCTCAATAGACCCATGTTATAGAGTGTGTGGTTTCAATAGACCCATGTTATAGAGTGTGTGGTTTCAATAGACCCATGTTATAGAGTGTGTGGTTTCAATAGACCCATGTTATAGAGTGTGTAGAGCTCAATAGACCCATGTTATAGAGTGTGTGGTTTCATTAGACCCATGTTATAGAGTGTGTGGTTCCAATAGACCCATGTTATAGAGTGTGTGGTTTCAATAGACCCATGTTATAGAGTGTGTGGTTTCAATAGACCCATGTTATAGAGTGTGTAGAGCTCAATAGACCCATATTATAGAGTGTGTGGTTTCAATAGACCCATGTTATAGAGTGTGTGGTTTCAATAGACCCATGTTAGAGTGTGTAGAGCTCAATAGACCCATGTTATAGTGTGTGGTTTCAATAGACCCATGTTATAGTGTGTAGAGCTCAATAGACCCATGTTATAGTGTGTGTGGTTTCAATAGACCCATGTTATAGAGTGTGTGGTTTCAATAGACCCATGTTATAGAGTGTGTGGTTTCAATAGACCCATGTTATAGTGTGTGTGGTTTCAATAGACCCATGTTATAGAGTGTGTGGTTTATTATTATTATTATTATATGTTATAGTGTGTGTGGTTTCAATAGACCCATGTTATAGAGTGTGTGGTTTCAATAGACCCATGTTATAGAGTGTGTAGAGCTCAATAGACCCATGTTATAGTGTGTGTGGTTTCAATAGACCCATGTTATAGAGTGTGTGGTTTCAATAGACCCATGTTATAGAGTGTGTGGTTTCAATAGACCCATGTTATAGTGTGTGTGGTTTCAATAGACCCATGTTATAGAGTGTGTGGTTTCAATAGACCCATGTTATAGAGTGTGTGGTTTCAATAGACCCATGTTATAGTGTGTGTGGTTTCAATAGACCCATGTTATAGAGTGTGTAGAGCTCAATAGACCCATGTTATAGAGTGTGTGGTTCCAATAGACCCATGTTATAGAGTGTGTAGAGCTCAATAGACCCATGTTATAGAGTGTGTAGAGCTCAATAGACCCATGTTATAGAGTGTGTGGTTTCAATAGACCCATGTTATAGAGTGTGTAGAGCTCAATAGACCCATGTTATAGTGTGTGTGGTTTCAATAGACCCATGTTATAGAGTGTGTGGTTTCAATAGACCCATGTTATAGAGTGTGTGGTTTCAATAGACCCATGTTATAGAGTGTGTGGTTTCAATAGACCCATGTTATAGAGTGTGTGGTTTCAATAGACCCATGTTATAGAGTGTGTAGAGCTCAATAGACCCATGTTATAGAGTGTGTGGTTTCATTAGACCCATGTTATAGAGTGTGTAGAGCTCAATAGACCCATGTTATAGAGTGTGTGGTTTCAATAGACCCATGTTATGGAGTATGTGGTTTCAATAAACCCATGTTATAGAGTGTGTGGTTTCAATAGACCCATGTTATAGAGTGTGTGGTTTCAATAGACCCATGTTATAGAGTGTGTGGAGCTCAATAGACCCATGTTATAGAGTGTGTGGTTTCAATAGACCCATGTTATAGAGTGTGTGGTTTCAATAGACCCATGTTATAGAGTGTGGTTTCAATAGACCCATGTTATAGAGTGTGTGGTTTCAATAGACCCATGTTATAGAGTGTGTGGTTTCAATAGACCCATGTTATAGAGTGTGTGGTTCCAATAGACCCATGTTATAGAGTGTGTGGTTTCAATATACCCATGTTATAGTGTGTGGTTTCAATAGACCCATGTTATAGAGTGTGTGGTTTCAATAGACCCATGTTATAGAGTGTGTAGAGCTCAATAGACCCATGTTATAGAGTGTGTGGTTTCAATAGACCCATGTTATAGTGTGTGATTCAAAAGACCCATGTTAGAGTGTGTAGAGCTCAATAGACCCATGTTATAGAGTGTGTAGAGCTCAATAGACCCATGTTATAGAGTGTGTGGTTTCAATAGACCCATGTTAGAGTGTGTAGAGCTCAATAGACCCATGTTATAGTGTGTGGTTTCAATAGACCCATGTTATAGAGTGTGTGGTTTCAATAGACCCATGTTATAGAGTGTGTGGTTTCAATAGACCCATGTTATAGAGTGTGTGGTTTCAATAGACCCATGTTATAGAGTGTGTGGTTTCAATAGACCCATGTTATAGAGTGTGTGGTTTCAATAGACCCATGTTATAGAGTGTGTGGTTTCAATAGACCCATGTTATAGAGTGTGTGGTTTCAATAGACCCATGTTATAGAGTGTGTAGAGTTCAATAGACCCATGTTATAGAGTGTCTGGTTTCAATAGACCCAACAAGACCATGGTGCTTGCCTACGGAGCTGTGAGGGGAACGGCACCTCAGTACCTCCAGGCTCTGATCAGGCCCTACACCCAAACAAGGGCACTGCGTTCATCCACCTCTGGCCTGCTCGCCTCCCTACCACTGAGGAAGTACAGTTCCCGCTCAGCCCAGTCAAAACTGTTCGCTGCTCTGGCCCCCAATGGTGGAACAAACTCCCCCACGACGCCAGGACAGCAGAGTCAATCACCACCTTCCGGAGACACCTGAAACCCCACCTCTTTAAGGAATACCTAGGATAGGATAAAGTAATCCTTCTCACCCCCCCTTAAAAGATTTAGATGCACTATTGTAAAGTGGCTGTTCCACTGGATGTCATAAGGTGAATGCACCAATTTGTAAGTCGCTCTGGATAAGAGCGTCTGCTAAATGACTTAAATGTAATGTAAATGTTATAGAGTGTGTGGTTTCAATAGACCCATGTTATAGAGTGTGGTTTCAATAGACCCATGTTATAGAGTGTGGTTTCAATAGACTCATGTTATAGAGTGTGTGGTTTGTGTGTGTGTTTCTGTCACTAGCACTGATCGATTCTGCTGTGCTCACCAAGCCAGAGAATCCTTATTTATTTATTTATTTATCTTTATTTAACTAGGCATGTCAGTTAAAGAACAAATTCATATCTACTTTGGATAAAGCGTCTGCTAAATGGCATATATTATTATTATTATTATAAACAAACTGAAGCACACACCAAACCTCTTCAGGGTCAACAGGTACAGTGATCAGTAAGCTGCTCTGACAGCTGATGCTTAAAGTTAGAGAGGTAGATATGAGACTCCAGCTTCAGTGATTTTTGCAATTCGTTCCAGTCATTGGCAGCAGACAACTGGAAGGAAAGGCGGCCAAAGGAGGAGTTGGCTTTGGGGATGACCAGTGAAATATACCTGCTGGAGCGCGTGCTACGGGTGGGTGCTGCTATGGTGGCCAGTGAGCTGAGATAAGGCGGGACTTTACCTAGCATAGACTTATAGATGACCTGGAGCCAGTGGGTTTGGCGATGAATATGTAGCGAGGACCAGCCAACGAGAGCGTACAGGTCACAGAGGTGGGTAGTATATGGGGCTCTGGTGAATAAAAGGATGGCACTGTGATAGACTACATCCAGTTTGCTGAGTAGAGTGTTGGAGGATATTTTGTAAATGACATCGCCAAGGATCGGTAGGATAGTCAGTTTTATGAGGGTATGTTTGGCACCCTCCCGCCCGACTAGCATCACTCCTCTGGACGGTTCTGACTTAGAATATGTGGACAACTACAAATACCTAGGTGTCTGGTTAGACTGTAAACTCTCCTTCCAGACTCACATTAAGCATCTCAATCCAAAATTAAATCTAGGGAATAGATTTCCTCAAACTCCACCGCTAGACACCTCCTAGCCTCCCCCAGCCCCACAGCTAGCCACCTCCTAGCCTCCCCCAGCTCCACCTCCTAGCCTCCCCCAACCCCACAGCTAGCCACCTCCTAGCCTCCCCCAGCTCCACCTCCTAGTCTCCCCAGCCCCTCCGCTAGCCACCTCCTAGCCTCCCCCAGCCCCACCGCTAGCCACCTCCTAGCCTCCCCCAGCCCCACCGCTAGCCACCTCCTAGCCTCCCCCAACCCCACAGCTAGCCACCTCCTAGCCTCCCCAGCTCCACCTCCTAGCCACCCCCAGCCCCAACGCTAGACACCTCCTAGCCTCCCCAGCCCCACCGCTAGCCAACTCCTAGCCTCCCCAGCCCCACCGCTAGCCTCCCCCAGCCCCACCGCTAGCCGCCTCCCCCAGCACCACCTCCTAGCCTCCCCCAGCCCCACCCGCTAGCCACCCCAGCCCCACCGCTAGCCAACTCCTAGCCTCCCCCAGCCCCACCTCTAGCCACCTCCTAGCCTCCCCCAGCCCCACCGCTAGCCTCCCCCAGCCCCACCTCTAGCCAGCGGTGGAGTTTGAGGAGGTGCAGCGTATACAGGAAGTGTTTTCTCACAGGACAGAGAACATTGGATTCAGATTTCCTTCATCAATCAGAACACGGCCTCCCGGGTGGCGCAGTGGTTAAGGGCGCTGTACTGTGCCACCAGAGACTCTGGTTTCGCGCCCAGGCTCTGTCGTAACCGGCAGCGACCGGGGGAGGTCCGTGGGGGCGACGCACTATTGGCCTAGCGTCGTCCGGGTTAGGGAGGGCTTGGCCGGTAGGGATATCCTTGTCTCATCGCGCACCAGCGACTCCTGTGGCGGGCCCGAGCGCAGTGCTCGCTAACCAAGGTTGCCAGGTGCACGGTGTTTCCTCCGACACATTGGTGCGGCTGGCTTCCGGTTGGATGCGCGCTGTGTTAAGCAGTGTATCGAAGGACACATGACTTTCAACCTTCGTCTCTCCCAAGCCCGTACGGGATGCGGGAGTTGTATGATGAGACAAGATAGTAGCTACTAAAACAATTGGATACCACAAAAATTGTGGAGAAAAGGGTAAAATTAAAAAATATATAAAAATTATATTTAAAAAATCAATCAGAACACAGCTGCTTCTTCATTACATCTCCTTCTCCTCCTCCACCTTCACTACTATCACCTCTTCCATTATCTGCTCCACATCCTCCTCCTCCACCTCCTCCTCCTTCTCCATTATCTGCTCCACCTCCTCCTTCTCCTTCACTACTATCTCCTCCTCCACCTCCTCCTTCACTACTATCTCCTGCTCCACCTCCTCCTCCATTATCTGCTCCACCTCCTCCTCCATTATCTCCTCCACCTCCTCCTTCACTACTATCTCCTCCACTATCTCCTCCTCCATTATCTGCTCCACCTCCTTCTTCACTACTATCTCCTCCACTATCTCATCCTCCTCCATTATCTGCTCCACCTCCTCCTCCATTATCTGCTCCACCTCCTCCTCCATTATCTGCTCCACCTCCTCCTTCACTACTATCTCCTCCACTATCTCCTCCTCCTCCTCCATTATCTCCTCCACTATCTCCTCCTCCTCCATTATCTGCTCCACCTCCTCCTTCACTACTATCTCCTGCTCCACCTCCTCCTCCATTATCTGCTCCACCTCCTCCTCCATTATCTGCTCCACCTCCTCCTTCACTACTATCTCCTGCTCCACCTCCTCCTCCATTATCTGCTCCACCTCCTCCTCCATTATCTGCTCCACCTCCTCCTCCATTATCTGCTCCTCCTCCTCCTCCACTATCTTTAGTCTGATGAAAGGATCCTCTCTCTCTCTCTCAGACCTTGAGAGCAGTGTGATAATAACAAGACGGTTAAAAATCGTCAAAGTGTGCTGCTCCAGACTAGGAGAAGAATGCAACGGAAATACTGGACATCCTCAAGAGTTTATTTGGGTTATAGTTTAAGGTTTAGTTTATATAGTGTCACGCGTGGCATATTTTTGGCCACCCGACTGACATGATCCAGATCAGAGGTCCTTCTGTAGCTCAGTTGGTAGAGCATGGCGCTTGTAACGCCAGGGTAGTGGGTTCGATCCCGGGACCACCCATACGTAGAATGTATGCACACATGACTGTAAGTCGCTTTGGATAAAAGCGTCTGCTAAATGGCATATATTATTATTTGAGAGGTTTTTACGTTCCCTCACGTTAACGGTGTACTCTTCACTGCCTACATAGTGCACTGCTTCTGATCGACGCCCCTGCACCCTATTCCCTATAAAGAGCGGAGCCTGGAGGGGTCAAAAGTAGTGCACTTTATAGAAAACAGGGAGCCATTTGTGACTCTGGTTCAGCTCCAGTGTCAGAGAGGAGAAGGGGTTTTCCTGAGGTAAACTCTGTACTGTCTGTGTCAGAGAGGAGAAGGGGTTTTTGTGAGGTAAACTCTGTACTGCTGTCTGTGTAAGAGAGGAGAAGGGGTTTTTCTGAGGTAAACTCTGTACTGTCTGTCTCTGTACTGTCTGTGTCAGAGAGGAGAAGGGGTTTTCCTGAGGTAAACTCTGTACTGTCTGTGTCAGAGAGGAGAAGGGGTTTTTCTGAGGTAAACTCTGTACTGCTGTCTGTGTAAGAGAGGAGAAGGGGTTTTTCTGAGGTAAACTCTGTACTGTCTGTCTCTGTACTGTCTGTGTCAGAGAGGAGAAGGGGTTTTTCTGAGGTAAACTCTGTACTGCTGTCTGTGTCAGAGAGGAGAAGGGGTTTTTCTGAGGTAAACTCTGTACTGTCTGTGTCAGAGAGGGGAAGGGGTTTTCCTGAGGTAAACTCTGTACTGTCTGTGTCAGAGAGGAGAAGGGGTTTTCCTGAGGTAAACTCTGTACTGTCTGTGTAAGAGAGGAGAAGGGGTTTTCCTGAGATAAACTCTGTACTGCTGTCTGTGTCAGAGAGGGGAAGGGGTTTTTCTGAGGTAAACTCTGTACTGCTGTCTGTGTAAGAGAGGAGAAGGGGTTTTCCTGAGGTAAACTCTGTACTGTCTGTCTCTGTACTGTCTGTGTAAGAGAGGAGAAGGGGTTTTCCTGAGGTAAACTCTGTACTGTCTGTGTCAGAGAGGGGAAGGGGTTTTTCTGAGGTAAACTCTGTACTGTCTGTGTAAGAGAGGAGAAGGGGTTTTTCTGAGGTAAACTCTGTACTGTCTGTCTCTGTACTGTCTGTGTCAGAGAGAGGAGAAGGGGTTTTCGAGGTAAACTCTGTACTGTCTGTGTCAGAGGGAAGGGGTTTTCCCGAGGTAAACTCTGTACTGTCTGTGTCAGAGAGGGGAATGGGTTTTCCTGAGGTAAACTCTGTACTGTCTGTGTCAGAGAGGAGAAGGGGTTTTCCTGAGATAAACTCTGTACTGTCTGTGTCAGAGAGGGGGAAGGGGTTTTCCTGAGATAAACTCTGTACTGCTGTCTCTGTCAGAGGGAAGGGTTTTCCTGAGGTAAACTCTGTACTGTGTCTGTGTAAGAGAGGGGAAGGGGTTTTCCTGAGGTAAACTCTGTACTGTGTCTGTGTAAGAGAGGGGAAGGGGTTTTCCTGAGGTAAACTCTGTACTGTGTCTGTGTAAGAGAGGGGAAGAGGTTTTCCTGAGGTAAACTCTGTACTGTGTCTGTGTAAGAGAGGGGAAGGGGTTTTCCTGAGGTAAACTCTGTACTGTGTGTCTCTGTACTGCTGTCTGTGTCGGACAGGGGAAGGGGTTTTCCTGAGATAAACTCTGTACTGTGTGTCTCTGTACTGTCTGTGTCTCTGTCTACCTCTAGTAGCTTTATGACTCTGGGCTGACATCACAGAGACACAGTTCAGGCCCTGGCAGATCTCTCTCTTCATTCTCTTTATCTCACCATCTTTATTCTGTTAATTCTCAGTGTAAAAATATATTCTTTAAAAAACCTCCGTGGGAAGTGAAAACGGGGGACAGCAGAGTTTAAAACCAAACCAAACCAAAAGTCAAATGTTAAGATGTACTGTACATACTGTGTGTACCCATAAACCCCATCAATGCCTGTTGTTTTCCAGAGTCATTCCGTCAACCTGAGGATTTTTTTTATTTTATAACCTTGTTTTAACTTGGCAAGTCAATTAAGAACAAATTCTTATTTTTCGATGACAGCCTAGGAACAGTAGGATAACTGCCTGTTCATGGGCAGAATGAGACATTTTTACCTTGTCAGCTCTGGGATTTGATCTTATGACCTTGCGGATACAAGGCCAACGCTCTAACCACTTGGCTACCTGCCACCCCAATAGAGTAGGCTATTCTAAAACAGACACAACCACTTAACTGTCCTCCTCACAAACCACACGTCTTTACGGCAACCCCATCTGCAGTAACTTAGAAATTGACGTACACAAACAAAACCATTTCAATTTGGTGGTTTTGAGAGAAGAGAGATGAAGAGGAGATATATGAATGAATGAAAGGACAAATCAATTTAGAAAACAGATTAAGAGTTTAGAAAATCTCTGCAGGTCCCCTGAGACTCATTGTCTGCCAGTCCCCATGATACCCCACCACCAGCCCAGCCAGTCCCCATGATACCCCAGCACCAGGTCTGCCAGTCCCCTTGATACCCCACCACCAGCCCAGCCAGTCCCCTTGATACCCCAGCACCAGGTCTGCCAGTCCCCATGATACCCCACCACCAGGTCTGCCAGTCCCCTTGATACCCCACCACCAGCCCTGCCAGTCCCCTTGATACCCCACCACCAGGTCAGCCAGTCCCCATGATACCCCACCACCAGCCCAGCTAGTCCTCTTGATACCCCACCACCAGGTCTGCCAGTCCCCTTGATACCCCACCACCAGGTCAGCCAGTCCCCATGATACCCCACCACCAGGTCTGCCAGTCCCCTTGATACCCCACCACCAGCCCTGCCAGTCCCCTTGATACCCCACCACCAGCCCAGCTAGTCCCCTTGATACCCCACCACCAGCCCTGCCAGTCCTCTTGATACCCCACCACCAGCCCTGCCAGTCCCCTTGATACCCCACCACCAGCCCTGCTAGTCCCCTTGATACCCCACCACCAGCCCAGTCAGTCCCCTTGATACCCCACCACCAGGTCAGCCAGTCCCCTTGATACCCCACCACCAGGTCTGCCAGTCCCCTTGATACCCCACCACCAGGTCAGCCAGTCCCCTTGATACCCCACCACCAGGTCAGCCAGTCCCCTTGATACCCCACCACCAGCCCAGCCAGTCCCCTTGATACCCCACCACCAGCCCTGCCAGTCCCCTTGATACCCCACCACCAGCCCAGCCAGTCCCCTTGATACCCCACCACCAGGTCAGCCAGTCCCCTTGATACCCCACCACCAGCCCTGCTAGTCCCCTTGATACCCCAGCACCAGGTCTGCCAGTCCCTTGATACCCCACCACCAGGCCTGATACCCCACCACCAGCCCTGCCAGTCCCCTTTGATACCCCACCACCAGCCCCCTTGATACCCCACCACCAGCCCTGCCAGTCCCCTTGATACCCCACCACCAGCCCTGCCAGTCCCCTTGATACCCCACCACCAGCCCTGCCAGTCCCCTTGATACCCCACCACCAGCCCTGCCAGTCCCCTTGATACCCACCACCAGCCCTGCCAGTCCCCTTGATACCCCACCACCAGGTCTGTCAGTCCCCTTGATACCCCACCACCAGGTCTGCCAGTCCCCTTGATACCCCACCACCAGCCCTACCAGTCCCCTTGATACCCCACCACCAGCCCTGCCAGTCCCCTTGATACCCCACCACCAGCCCTGCCAGTCCCCTTGATACCCCACCACCAGCCCTGCTAGTCCCCTTGATACCCCAGCACCAGGTCTGCCAGTCCCATGATACCCCAGCACCAGGTCAGCCAGTCCCCTTGATACCCCACCACCAGGCCTGATACCCCACCACCAGGTCTGCCAGTCCACTTGATACCCCACCACCAGGTCTGCCAGTCCACTTGATACCCCACCACCAGGTCTGCCAGTCCCCTTGATACCCCACCACCAGGTCTGCCAGTCCCCATGATACCCCACCACCAGGTCACCAGTCCCCATGATACCCCACCACCAGCCCAGCCAGTCCCCTTGATACCCCAGCACCAGCCCTGCCAGTCCCCTTGATACCCCAGCACCAGGTCTGCCAGTCCCATGATACCCCACCACCAGGTCAGCCAGTCCCCTTGATACCCCACCACCAGCCCTGCTAGTCCCCTTGATACCCCACCACCAGCCCTGCCAGTCCCCTTGATACCCCCAGCACCAGGTCTGCCAGTCCCATGATACCCCACCACCAGGTCTGCCAGTCCCCTTGATACCCCACCACCAGCCCAGCCAGTCCCCTTGATACCCCAGCACCAGGTCTGCCAGTCCCCTTGATACCCCACCACCAGCCCTGCTAGTCCCCTTGATACCCCACCACCAGGTCTGCCAGTCCCATGATACCCCAGCACCAGGTCAGCCAGTCCCTTGATACCCCACCACCAGGTCTGCCAGTCCCCTTGATACCCCACCACCAGCCCTGCTAGTCCCCTTGATACCCCACCACCAGCCCTGCCAGTCCCCTTGATACCCACCACCAGGTCTGCCCAGTCCCCTTGATACCCCACCACCAGCCCTGCCAGTCCCCTTGATACCCCACCACCAGCCCTGCCAGTCCCCTTGATACCCCACCACCAGGTCTGCCCAGTCCCCTTGATACCCCAGCACCAGGTCTGCCAGTCCCCTTGATACCCCACCACCAGCCCTGCCAGTCCCCTTGATACCCCACCACCAGCCCTGCCAGTCCCCTTGATACCCCACCACCAGCCCTGCTAGTCCCCTTGATACCCCAGCACCAGGTCTGCCAGTCCCCTTGATACCCCAGCACCAGGTCTGCCAGTCCCCTTGATACCCCAGCACCAGGTCTGCCAGTCCCATGATACCCCACCACCAGGTCAGCCAGTCCCCTTGATACCCCACCACCAGCCTTGCCAGTCCCCTTGATACCCCAGCACCAGGTCTGCCAGTCCCATGATACCCCACCACCAGGTCTGCCAGTCCCCTTGATACCCCACCACCAGCCCAGCCAGTCCCTTGATACCCCAGCACCAGGTCTGCCAGTCCCTTGATACCCCACCACCAGCCCTGCCAGTCCATGATACCCCACCACCAGCCCTGCCAGTCCTCTTGATACCCCACCACCAGGTCTGCCAGTCCCCTTGATACCCCACCACCAGCCCTGCCAGTCCCCTTGATACCCCACCACCAGCCCTGCTAGTCCCCTTGATACCCCACCACCAGGTCAGCCAGTCCCCTTGATACCCCACCACCAGGTCAGCCAGTCCCCTTGATACCCCACCACCAGCCCTGCTAGTCCCCTTGATACCCCACCACCAGCCCTGCCAGTCCCCTTGATACCCCACCACCAGCCCTGCCAGTCCCCTTGATACCCCACCACCAGCCCTGCCAGTCCCCTTGATACCCCAGCACCAGGTCTGCCAGTCCCTTGATACCCCACCACCAGGTCTGCCAGTCCCCTTGATACCCCAGCACCAGGTCTGCCAGTCCCTTGATACCCCACCACCAGGTCTGCCAGTCCCCTTGATACCCCACCACCAGGTCTGCCAGTCCCCATGATACCCCACCACCAGGTCTGCCAGTCCCCTTGATACCCCACCACCAGCCCAGCCAGTCCCCATGATACCCCACCACCAGGTCTGCCAGTCCCCTTGATACCCCACCACCAGCCCAGCCAGTCCCCTTGATACCCCACCACCAGGTCTGCCAGTCCCCTTGATACCCCACCACCAGCCCAGCCAGTCCCCTTGATACCCCACCACCAGGTCTGCCAGTCCCCTTGATACCCCACCACCAGGTCTGCCAGTCCCCTTGATACCCCACCACCAGGTCTGCCAGTCCCCTTGATACCCCACCACCAGGTCTGCCAGTCCATGATACCCCACCACCAGGTCTGCCAGTCCCATGATACCCCACCACCAGGTCTGCCAGTCCCATGATACCCCACCACCAGGTCTGCCAGTCCCCTTGATACCCCACCACCAGCCCTGCTAGTCCCCTTGATACCCCACCACCAGGTCTGCCAGTCCCCTTGATACCCCACCACCAGGTCTGCCAGTCCCATGATACCCCACCACCAGGTCTGCCAGTCCCCATGATACCCCCACCACCAGGTCACCAGTCCCCATGATACCCCACCACCAGCCCAGCCAGTCCCCTTGATACCCCAGCACCAGCCCTGCCAGTCCCCTTGATACCCCAGCACCAGGTCTGCCAGTCCCATGATACCCCACCACCAGGTCTGCCAGTCCCCATGATACCCCACCACCAGCCCTGCTAGTCCCCTTGATACCCCACCACCAGCCCTGCCAGTCCCCTTGATACCCCAGCACCAGGTCTGCCAGTCCCATGATACCCCACCACCAGGTCTGCCAGTCCCCTTGATACCCCACCACCAGCCCAGCCAGTCCCTTGATACCCCAGCACCAGGTCTGCCAGTCCCCTTGATACCCCACCACCAGCCCTGCTAGTCCCCATGATACCCCACCACCAGGTCTGCCAGTCCCATGATACCCCAGCACCAGGTCAGCCAGTCCCCTTGATACCCCACCACCAGCCCTGCCAGTCCCCTTGATACCCCACCACCAGCCCTGCTAGTCCCTTGATACCCCACCACCAGCCCTGCTAGTCCCCTTGATACCCCAGCACCAGGTCTGCCAGTCCCCTTGATACCCCAGCACCAGGTCTGCCAGTCCCCTTGATACCCCACCACCAGCTCTGCCAGTCCCTTGATACCCCACCACCAGCTCTGCCAGTCCCCTTGATACCCCACCACCAGGTCTGCCAGTCCCTTGATACCCCACCACCAGCCCTGCCAGTCCCCTTGATACCACACCACCAGCCCAGCCAGTCCCCTTGATACCCCACCACCAGGTCTGCCAGTCCCCTTGATACCCCAGCACCAGGTCTGCCAGTCCCCTTGATACCCCAGCACCAGGTCTGCCAGTCCCATGATACCCCACCACCAGGTCAGCCAGTCCCCTTGATACCCCACCACCAGCCCTGCCAGTCCCCTTGATACCCCAGCACCAGGTCTGCCAGTCCCATGATACCCCACCACCAGGTCTGCCAGTCCCCTTGATACCCCACCACCAGCCCAGACAGTCCCCTTGATACCCCAGCACCAGGTCTGCCAGTCCCCTTGATACCCCACCACCAGCCCTGCCAGTCCCATGATACCCCACCACCAGGTCAGCCAGTCCCCATGATACCCCACCACCAGCCCAGCCAGTCCCCTTGATACCCCACCACCAGCCCTGCCAGTCCTCTTGATACCCCACCACCAGGTCTGCCAGTCCCCTTGATACCCCACCACCAGCCCTGCCAGTCCCCTTGATACCCCACCACCAGCCCAGCCAGTCCCCTTGATACCCCAGCACCAGGTCTGCCAGTCCCCTTGATACCCCAGCACCAGGTCTGCCAGTCCCCTTGATACCCCACCACCAGCCCTGCTAGTCCCTTGATACCCCAGCACCAGGTCTGCCAGTCCCCTTGATACCCCACCACCAGCCCTGCTAGTCCCCTTGATACCCCAGCACCAGGTCTGCCAGTCCCATGATACCCCAGCACCAGGTCAGCCAGTCCCCTTGATACCCCACCACCAGCTCTGCCAGTCCCCTTGATACCCCACCACCAGGTCAGCCAGTCCCCTTGATACCCCACCACCAGGTCAGCCAGTCCCCTTGATACCCCACCACCAGCCCTGCTAGTCCCCTTGATACCCCACCACCAGCCCTGCCAGTCCCTTGATACCCCCACCACCAGCCCTGCTAGTCCCCTTGATACCCCACCACCAGCCCTGCTAGTCCCCTTGATACCCCCACCACCAGCCCTGCTAGTCCCCTTGATACCCCACCACCAGGTCAGCCAGTCCCATGATACCCCACCACCAGGTCTGCCAGTCCCCTTGATACCCCACCACCAGCCCAGCCAGTCCCCTTGATACCCCACCACCAGGTCTGCCAGTCCCCTTGATACCCCACCACCAGCCCTGCTAGTCCCCTTGATACCCCACCACCAGGTCAGCCAGTCCCATGATACCCCAGCACCAGGTCTGCCAGTCCCCTTGATACCCCACCACCAGCCCTGCTAGTCCCCTTGATACCCCACCACCAGCCCTGCTAGTCCCCTTGATACCCCACCACCAGCCCTGCTAGTCCCCTTGATACCCCACCACCAGGTCAGCCAGTCCCATGATACCCCACCACCAGGTCTGCCAGTCCCTTGATACCCACCACCAGCCCAGCCAGTCCCCTTGATACCCCACCACCAGGTCTGCCAGTCCCCTTGATACCCCACCACCAGCCCTGCTAGTCCCCTTGATACCCCACCACCAGGTCAGCCAGTCCCATGATACCCCACCACCAGGTCTGCCAGTCCCCTTGATACCCCACCACCAGCCCAGCCAGTCCCTTGATACCCCACCACCAGCCCTGCCAGTCCCCTTGATACCCCACCACCAGCCCTGCCAGTCCCCTTGATACCCCACCACCAGGTCTGCCAGTCCCCTTGATACCCCACCACCAGCTCTGCCAGTCCCCTTGATACCCCACCACCAGCCCAGCCAGTCCCCTTGATACCCCACCACCAGCCCAGCCAGTCCCTTGATACCCCACCACCAGGCCTGATGGATTGTATATAAGTTATAGTTGTAGGTGTTGATTGGATATGGTGATGTTATATGGATTGTATATAAGTTATAGTTGTAGGTGTTTTTCTCCTTACCCATCTGTCTATCGCCTCCTTTGAATTCCATGCTGTCACAGTTACCAGCCCTTTCAAGCTTAACATCCTTATCATTTATCGCCCTCCAGGTTCCTCGGAGAGTTCATCAATGAGCTTGATGCCTTGATAAGCTCCTTTCCTGAGGACGGCTCACCTCTCACAGTTCTGGGGCGACTTTAACCTCCCCACGTCTACCTTTGACTCATTCCTCTCTGCCTCCTTCTTTCCACTCCTCTCCTCTTTTGACCTCACCTCTCACCTTCCCCCTACTCACAAGGCAGGCAATACGCTTGACCTCATCTTTACTAGATGCTGTTCTTCCACTAACCTCATTGCAACTCCTCCAAGTCTCCGACCACTACCTTGTATCCTTTTCCCCTCTCGCCTCATCCAACACTTCCCACACTGCCCCTACTGGATGGTATCGCGCCGTCCCAACCTTTCGCTCTCTCCCCCCGCTACTCTCTCCTCTTCCATCCTATCATCTCTTCCCTCTGCTCAAACTTTCTCCAACCTATCTCCTGATTCTGCCTTCCTCAACCCTCCTCTCCTCCCTTACTGCATCCTTTGACTCCCTATGTCCCCTATCCTCCAGGCCGGCTCGGTCCTCCCTCCCGCTCCGTGGCTCGACGACTCCTTGCGAGCTCACAGAACAGGGCTCCGGGCAGCCGAGCGGAAATGGAGGAAAACTCACCTCCCTGCGGACCTGGCATCCTTTCACTCCCTCCCTCTCTACATTTTCCTCCTCTGTCTCTGCTGCCAAAGCCACTTTCTACCATTCTAAATTCCAAGCACCTGCCTCTAACCCTAGGGAAGCTCTTTTGCCACCTTCTCCTCCCTCCTGAATCCTCCCCCCCCTCCCTCTCTGCAGATGACTTCGTCAACCATTTTGAAAAGAAGGTCGACGACATCCGATCCTCGTTTGCTAAGTCAAACGACACCGCTGGTTCTGCTCACACTGCCCTACCCTATGCTCTGACCTCTTTCTCCCCTCTCTCTCCAGATGAAATCTCGCGTCTTGTGACGGCCGGCCGCCCAACAACCTGCCCGCTGACCCCTATCCTCCTCTCTTCTCCAGACCATTTCCGGAGACCTTCTCCCTTACCTCACCTCGCTCATCAACTCATCCCTGACCGCTGGCTACATCCCTCCCGTCTTCAAGAGAGCGAGAGTTGCACCCCTTCTGGAAAACCTACACTCGATCCCTCCGATGTCAACAACTACAGACCAGTATCCCTTCTCTCTTTTCTCTCCAAAACACTTGAGCGTGCCGTCCTTGGCCAGCTCTACCGCTATCTCTCTCAGAATGACCTTCTTGATCCAAATCAGTCAGGTTTCAAGACTAGTCATTCAACTGAGACTGCTCTTCTCTGTATCACGGAGGCGCTCCGCACTGCTAAAGCTAACTCTCTCTCCTCTGCTCTCATCCTTCTAGACCTATCGGCCGCCTTCGATACTGGTGAACCATCAGATCCTCCTCTCCACCCTCTCCGAGTTGGGCATCTCCGGCGCGGCCCACGCTTGGATTGCGCCCTACCTGACAGGTCGCTCCTACCTGGTGGCGTGGCGAGAATCTGTCTCCTCACCACGCGCTCTCACCACTGGTGTCCCCCAGGGCTCTGTTCTAGGCCCTCTCTTATTCTCGCTATACACCAAGTCACTTGGCTCTGTCATAACCTCACATGGTCTCTCCTATCATTGCTATGCAGACGACACACAATTAATCTTCTCCTTTCCCCCTTCTGATGACCAGGTGGCGAATCGCATCTCTGCATGTCTGGCAGACATATCAGTGTGGATGACGGATCACCACCTCAAGCTGAACCTCAGCAAGACGGAGCTCCTCTTCCTCCCGGGAAGGACTGCCCGTTCCATGATCTCGCCATCACGGCTGACAACTCCATTGTGTCCTCCTCCCAGAGCGCTAAGAACCTTGGCGTGATCCTGGACAACACCCTGACGTTCTCAACTAACATCAAGGCGGTGTCCCCGTTCCTGTAGGTTCATGCTCTACAACATCCGCAGAGTAACGACCCTGCCCTCACACAGGAAGCGGCGCAGGTCCTAATCCAGGCACTTGTCATCTCCGTCTTGATTACTGCAACTCGCTGTTGGCTGGGCTCCCTGCCTGTGCCATTAAACCCCTACAACTCATCCAGAACGCCGCAGCCCGTCTGGTGTTCAACCTTCCCAAGTTCTTCACGTCACCCCGCTCCTCCGCTCTCTCCACTGGCTTCCAGTTGAAGTCGCATCCGCTACAAGACCATGGTGCTTGCCTACGGAGCTGTGAGGGGAACGGCACCTCAGTACCTCCAGGCTCTGATCAGGCCCTACACCCAAACAAGGGCACTGCGTTCATCCACCTCTGGCCTGCTCGCCTCCCTACCACTGAGGAAGTACAGTTCCCGCTCAGCCCAGTCAAAACTGTTCGCTGCTCTGGCCCCCAATGGTGGAACAAACTCCTCACGACGCCAGGACAGCGGAGTCAATCACCACCTTCCGGAGACACCTGAAACCCCACCTCTTCAAGGAATACCTAGGATAGGGTAAGTAAGGGTAAGTAATCCTTCACCCCCCTTCTCCCCCAAAAAAAAAAAAAAGATTTAGATGCAAGTGGCTGTTCCACTGGATGTCCTAAGGTGTATGCACCAATTTGTAAGTCGCTCTGGATAAGAGCGTCTGCTAAAATGACTTAAATGTAAATATAGGTGTTGATTGGATATCGTGATGGTATATGAATTCTATATAAGTTATAAGACGGAGCCGGAGAACAAGGCGATGTTTACGTAACAAACCAATTGTTTGTTTCTTTGCTTTGTTTGTAACTTCCTTATTACTTTATTTAATTTTTAATTTATTTATTTTATTTATTTTGTACATAATGTTGCTGCTACCATCTCTTATGACCGAAAATAACTTCTGGGCATCAGAACTGCTGTTACTCACCACCAACTGGCAGAATTCCTTTTTTTCCTTTAACGAGTCCGACGAGCCCGACGTGAACGATATATACTGCTACCCCGGGAACAGGCCCAGATCCCCCGGGATTTACGTGAAGAGGAGGCGGAGAAAAAGGGGCCAGAGGGCGGGCTGCTTTCTGAGAATTCGTAGGCGATCGAATAAACCCCCACTTCCTTTCATTCTGCTAGAAAACGTGAAATCTTTAGGAAAATAAAATTGATGACCTACGCGGAAGATTAAACTACCAAACGGGACATTCAAAACTGTAATATCTGATGCTTCACGGAGTCGTGGCTGAACGAAGACATTATCAACATACTAGACATTATCAACATACTAGACATTATCAACATACTAGACATTATCAACATACTAGACATTATCAACATACTAGACATTATCAACATGCTAGACATCATCAACATACTAGACATTATCAACATACTAGACATTATCAACATACTAGACATTATCAACATACTAGACTTTATCAACATACTAGACTTTATCAACATACTAGACATGATCAACATACTAGACATGATCAACATACTAGACATGATCAACATACTAGACATGATCAACATACTAGACATGATCAACATACTAGACATTATCAACATACTAGACATTATCAACATACTAGACATTATCAACATACTAGACATTATCAACATACTAGACATTATCAACATACTAGACATCATCAACATACTAGACATGATCAACATACTAGACATTATCAACATACTAGACATTATCAACATACTAGACATTATCAACATACTAGACATTATCAACATACTAGACATTATCAACATACCAGACATTATCAACATACATACTAACACAGCTGGCTGGTTATCCGCTGTATCGGCAGGATAGAACAGTGGTGTCTGGTTAGACCAGGGGCGGAGGACTATTTCGTTCTGTAAATAACAGCTGGTGCACGATATCTAAGGAAGTCTTGAGGTTTTGCTCACCTGAGGTAGAGTATCTCATGATAAGCTGTAGACCACACTATCTACCGAGAGAGTTTTCATCTGTATTTTTCGTAGCTGTCTACATACCGCCACAGACTGAGGCTGACACTAGGACCGCACTGAATGAGCTGTATTCCACAATAGGCAAACAGGAAAGCGCTCACCCAGAGACGGCGCTCCTAGTGGCCGGGGACTTTAATGCAGGGAAACTTAAATCCGTCTTACCAAATTTCTATCAGCATGTTAAATGTGCAACCAGAGGGGAAAAAACTCTGGACCACCTTTACTCCACACACAGAGACGTGTACAAAGCTCTCCCTCGCCCTCCGTTCGGCAAATCTGACCATAATTATATCCTCCTGATTCCTGCTTACAAACAAAAAATAAAGCAGGAAACACCAGTGACTCGGTCTATAAAAAGTGGTCAGATGAAGCAGATGCTAAACTACAGGACTGTTTTGCATCACAGACTGGAATATGTTCCAGGATTCCTCCGATGGCATTGAGGAGTTCACCACATCAGTCACTCTATTGAGGAGTTCACCCTATCAGTCACTGGCTTCATCAATAAGTCTATTGAGGAGTTCACCACATCAGTCACTGGCTTCATCAATAAGTCTATTGAGGAGTTCACCACATCAGTCACTGGCTTTATCAATAAGTCTATTGAGGAGTTCACCCTATCAGTCACTGGCTTTATCAATAAGTCTATTGAGGAGTTCACCACATCAGTCACTGGCTTTATCAATAAGTCTATTGGGGAGTTCACCACATCAGTCACTGGCTTTATCAATAAGTCTATTGGGGAGTTCACCACATCAGTCACTGGCTTTATCAATAAGTCTATTGGGGAGTTCACCACATCAGTCACTGGCTTTATCAATAAGTCTATTGGGGAGTTCACCCTATCAGTCACTGGCTTTATCAATAAGTCTATTGGGGAGTTCACCACATCAGTCACTGGCTTCATCAATACGTCCATTGAGGAGTTCACCACATCAGTCACTGGCTTTATCAATAAGTCTATTGAGGAGTTCACCACATCAGTCACTGGCTTTATCAATAAGTCTATTGAGGAGTTCACCCTATCAGTCACTGGCTTTATCAATAAGTCTATTGAGGAGTTCACCACATCAGTCACTGGCTTTATCAATAAGTCTATTGAGGAGTTCACCACATCAGTCACTGGCTTTATCAATAAGTCTATTGGGGAGTTCACCACATCAGTCACTGGCTTTATCAATAAGTCTATTGGGGAGTTCACCCTATCAGTCACTGGCTTTATCAATAAGTCCATTGAGGAGTTCACCCTATCAGTCACTGGCTTAATCAATAAGTCCATTGAGGAGTTCACCCTATCAGTCACTGGCTTAATCAATAAGTCCATTGAGGAGTTCACCACATCAGTCACTGGCTTCATCAATAAGTCTATTGAGGAGTTCACCACATCAGTCACTGGCCAGACGGATTATCAGGACGTGTACTGCGAACATGCGCTGACCAACTGGCAAATGTCTTCACTGACATTTTCAACTTGTCCCTGTCTGAGTCTGTAATACCAACATGTTTCAAGCAGACCACCATAGTCCCTGTGCCCAAGAACACAAAGGTAACCTGCCTCAATGACTACCGACCCTTAGCACTCAGCCATGAAGTGCTTTGAAAGGCTGGTCTTGGCTCACATCAACACCATTATCCCAGAAACCCTAGACACACTCCAATTTGCATACCGCCCTAACAGATCTACAGATGATGCAATCTCTATTGCACTCCACACTGCCCTTTCCCACCTGGACAAAAGGAACACCTATGTGAGAATGCTGTTCATTGACTACAGCTCAGCGTTCAACACCATAGTGCCCTCAAAGCTCATCACTAAGCTAAGGACCCTGGGACTAAACACCTCCTCTGCAACTGGATCCTGGACTTCCTGAAGGGCCGCCCCCAGGTGGGAAGGGTAACAACACAGCCACCACGCTGATCATCAACACGCTGGCTCCCTCGGGTGCGTGCTCAGTCCCCTCCTGTACTCCCTGTTCACTCATGACTGCACGGCCAGGCACGACTCCAACACCATCAAGTTTACAGATGAAAAACAGTGGTCTGATCACCAACAACGATGAGACAGCCTATAGGGAGGAGAGACCTGGACTGTATATCTAGGGTGCAGGATGGTATATAGACTGTATATCAGCCATAGTTGCTAGGTGCTGGTATATACCTGATGCAGATATAGACTGTATATCAGCTATAGGTCTAGGTGGTGATGGTATATAGACTG
>NW_026283715.1:0-1770 GCF_023373465.1 Oncorhynchus keta
TGATGCCTGCTGGACTGTCCATTAATCACGGTACTCCATTCTGTTTATTGTTTTGTTTATCTGTCGGCCCCAGCCGCGAACTCAGGCCCTGTATGTAGTTAACCGACCCTCTCTGCCCATTCATCGCCATTTTACCTGTTGTTGTTGTAGCTGATTAGCTGTTGTTGTCTCACCCGTTGTTGTCTTAGCCAGCTCTCCAAATCAACACTTGTGATTACTTTATTCCTCACTGTATGTCTCTCTCATATGTCAATATGCCTTGTAAACTGTTGTTTAGGTTAATTATCATTGTCTTAGTTTACAATGGAGCCCCTAGTTCTACTCATTATACCTCTGATACCTACTTTGTCCCACCTCCCACACATGCGGTAACCTCACCCATTATAACCAGCTTATCCAGAGATACAACCTCTCTTATCATCACTCAGTGCCTGGGCTTACCTCTGCTGTACCCGCATCCCACCATACCCCTGTCTGCACATTATGTCCTGAATCTATTCTACCACACCCAGAAATCTACTCCTTTTATTCTTTGTCCCCTATGCTCTAGGCGACCAGTTTTGATAGCCCTTAGCCGTACCCTCATCCTACTCCTCCTCTGTTCCTCTGGTGATGTGGAGGTAAACCCAGGCCCTGCGTGTCCCCAGGCACCCTCATTTGTTGACTTCTGTGATCGAAAAAGCCTTGGTTTTATGCATGCCAACATCAGAGGCCTCCTCCCTAAGTGTGTTTTACTCACTCAAGTCTTTGAAAGCCAAGTTAATAAACAGATCACTGACCATTTCGAATCCCACTGTACCTTCTCCGCTGTGCAATCCGGTTTCCGAGCCAGTCACGGGTGCACCTCAGCCACACTCAAGGAACTAAACGATATCACAACCGCCATCGATAAAAGACAGTACTGTGCAGCCATCTTCATCGACCTGGCCAAGGCCTTCGACTCTGTCAATCACCGTATTCTTATCGGCAGACTCAATAGCCTTGATTTTTCTAATGACTGCCTCACCTGGTTCACCAACTACTTTGCAGACAGAGTTCAGTGTGTCAAATCGGAGGGCATGATGTCTGGACATCTGGCGGTCTCTATGGGGTACCATAGGGTTCAATTCTCAGGCCGACTCTTTTCTCTGTATATATCAATGATGTCGCTCTTGCTGTGGACGATTCCCTGATCCACCTCTACGCAGACGACACCATGCTGTATACTTCTGGCCTTCCTTGGACACTGTGCTAACTAATCTCCAAACGAGCTTCAACACCTTCCTTGGCCTCCAAATGCTCTTAAACACTAGTAAAACCAAATGCATGCTTTTCAACCGTTCCTGCCCGCACCCGCCTGCCCGACTAGCATTACCACCCTGGACGGTTCCGACCTAGAATATGTGGACAACTATAAATACCTAGGTGTCTGGCTAAACTCTCCTTCTAGACTCATATTAACTTCTTAGCGTCGAGCCATCCCGGATCGGGATCGTGACTACAGCCTCAAGCCCATTACCATAGCATAGCGTTAACTATTCGAAAATCGCAAATGAAATGAAATCAATATACTAGCTCTCAAGCTTAGCCTTTTGTTAACAACACTGTCATCTCAGATTTTCAAAATATGCTTCTCAACATAGCAAAACAAGCATTTGTGTAAAAGTATTGATAGCTAGCATAGCATTTAAGCGTAGCATTTGGCGTTAGCATTCAGCAGGCAACATTTTCACAAAACCAGAAAAGCATTCAAATAAAATCATTTACCTTTTGACGGTAAATTTACCTTTA
>NW_026283716.1:0-4104 GCF_023373465.1 Oncorhynchus keta
TGTAATAACAAGGCAGGGTTAGCTAACATAACTACTGTAATAACAAGGCAGGGTTAGCTAACATAACTACTGTAATAACAAGGCAGGGTTAGCTAACATAACTACTGTAATAACAAGGCAGGGTTAGCTAACATAACTACTGTAATAACAAGGCAGGGTTAGCTAACATAGCTACTGTAATAACAAGGCAGGGTTAGCTAACATAACTACTGTAATAACAAGGCAGGGTTAAGCTAACATAACTACTGTAATAACAAGGCAGGGTTAGCTAACATAACTACATGTAATAACAAGGCAGGGTTAGCTAACATAACTAATGTAATAACAAGGCAGGGTTAGCTAACATAACTGTAATAACAAGGCAGGGTTAGCTAACATAACTACTGTAATAACAAGGCAGGGTTAGCTAACATAACTACTGTAATAACAAGGCAGGGTTAGCTAACATAACTACTGTAATAACAAGGCAGGGTTAGCTAACATAACTACTGTAATAACAAGGCAGGGTTAGCTAACATAACTACTGTAATAACAAGGCAGGGTTAGCTAACATAACTACTGTAATAACAAGGCAGGGTTAGCTAACATAACTAATGTAATAACAAGGCAGGGTTAGCTAACATAACTACTGTAATAACAAGGCAGGGTTAGCTAACATAACTACTGTAATAACAAGGCAGGGTTAGCTAACATAACTACTGTAATAACAAGGCAGGGTTAGCTAACATAACTACTGTAATAACAAGGCAGGGTTAGCTAACATAACTAATGTAATAACAAGGCAGGGTTAGCTAACAGAACTACTGTAATAACAAGGCAGGGTTAGCTAACATAACTACTGTAATAACAAGGCAGGGTTAGCTAACATAACTACTGTAATAACAAGGCAGGGTTAGCTAACATAACTACTGTAATAACAAGGCAGGGTTAGCTAACATAACTACTGTAATAACAAGGCAGGGTTAGCTAACATAACTACTGTAATAACAAGGCAGGGTTAGCTAACATAACTACTGTAATAACAAGGCAGGGTTAGCTAACATAACTACTGTAATAACAAGGCAGGGTTAGCTAACATAACTACTGTAATAACAAGGCAGGGTTAGCTAACATAACTACTGTAATAACAAGGCAGGGTTAGCTAACATAACTACTGTAATAACAAGGCAGGGTTAGCTAACATAACTACTGTAATAACAAGGCAGGGTTAGCTAACATAACTACTGTAATAACAAGGCAGGGTTAGCTAACATAACTACTGTAATAACAAGGCAGGGTTAGCTAACATAACTAATGTAATAACAAGGCAGGGTTAGCTAACATAACTACTGTAATAACAAGGCAGGGTTAGCTAACATAACTACTGTAATAACAAGGCAGGGTTAGCTAACATAACTACTGTAATAACAAGGCAGGGTTAGCTAACATAACTACTGTAATAACAAGGCAGGGTTAGCTAACATAACTACTGTAATAACAAGGCAGGGTTAGCTAACATAACTACTGTAATAACAAGGCAGGGTTAGCTAACATAACTACTGTAATAACAAGGCAGGGTTAGCTAACATAACTACTGTAATAACAAGGCAGGGTTAGCTAACATAACTACTGTAATAACAAGGCAGGGTTAGCTAACATAACTACTGTAATAACAAGGCAGGGTTAGCTAACATAACTACTGTAATAACAAGGCAGGGTTAGCTAACATAACTACTGTAATAACAAGGCAGGGTTAGCTAACATAACTACTGTAATAACAAGGCAGGGTTAGCTAACATAACTACTGTAATAACAAGGCAGGGTTAGCTAACATAACTACTGTAATAACAAGGCAGGGTTAGCTAACATAACTACTGTAATAACAAGGCAGGGTTAGCTAACATAACTACTGTAATAACAAGGCAGGGTTAGCTAACATAACTACTGTAATAACAAGGCAGGGTTAGCTAACATAACTACTGTAATAACAAGGCAGGGTTAGCTAACATAACTACTGTAATAACAAGGCAGGGTTAGCTAACATAACTACTGTAATAACAAGGCAGGGTTAGCTAACATAACTACTGTAATAACAAGGCAGGGTTAGCTAACATAACTACTGTAATAACAAGGCAGGGTTAGCTAACATAACTACTGTAATAACAAGGCAGGGTTAGCTAACATAACTACTGTAATAACAAGGCAGGGTTAGCTAACATAACTAATGTAATAACAAGGCAGGGTTAGCTAACATAACTACTGTAATAACAAGGCAGGGTTAGCTACCATAACTACTCTAATAACAAGGCAGGGTTAGCTAACATAACTACTGTAATAACAAGGCAGGGTTAGCTAACATAACTACTGTAAAACAAGGCAGGGTTAGCTAACATAACTACTGTAATAACAAGGCAGGGTTAGCTAACATAACTACTGTAATAACAAGGCAGGGTTAGCTAACATAACTACTGTAATAACAAGGCAGGGTTAGCTAACATAACTACTGTAATAACAAGGCAGGGTTAGCTAACATAACTACTGTAATAACAAGGCAGGGTTAGCTAACATAACTACTGTAATAACAAGGCAGGGTTAGCTAACATAACTACTGTAATAACAAGGCAGGGTTAGCTAACATAACTACTGTAATAACAAGGCAGGGTTAGCTAACATAACTACTGTAATAACAAGGCAGGGTTAGCTAACATAACTACTGTAATAACAAGGCAGGGTTAGCTAACATAACTACTGTAATAACAAGGCAGGGTTAGCTAACATAACTGATGTAATAACAAGGCAGGGTTAGCTAACATAACTGTAATAACAAGGCAGGGTTAGCTAACATAACTACTGTAATAACAAGGCAGGGTTAGCTAACATAACTACTGTAATAACAAGGCAGGGTTAGCTAACATAACTACTGTAATAACAAGGCAGGGTTAGCTAACATAACTACTGTAATAACAAGGCAGGGTTAGCTAAGCATAACTACTGTAATAACAAGGCAGGGTTAGCTAACATAACTACTGTAATAACAAGGCAGGGTTAGCTAACATAACTACTGTAATAACAAGGCAGGGTTAGCTAACATAACTACTGTAATAACAAGGCAGGGTTAGCTAACATAACTACTGTAATAACAAGGCAGGGTTAGCTAACGGTAACTACTGTAATAACAAGGCAGGGTTAGCTAACATAACTACTGTAATAACAAGGCAGGGTTAGCTAACATAACTAATGTAATAACAAGGCAGGGTTAGCTAACATAACTACTGTAATAACAAGGCAGGGTTAGCTAACATAACTAATGTAATAACAAGGCAGGGTTAGCTAACAGAACTACTGTAATAACAAGGCAGGGTTAGCTAACATAACTACTGTAATAACAAGGCAGGGTTAGCTAACATAACTACGCACAATGTAATAAACAAGGCAGGGTTAGCTAATAGTAACTACTGTAATAACAAGGCAGGGTTAGCTAACATAACTACTGTAATAACTAGGCAGGGTTAGCTAACATAACTACTGTAATAACAAGGCAGGGTTAGCTAACATAACTACTGTAATAACAAGGCAGGGTTAGCTAATATAACTACTGTAATAACAAGGCAGGGTTAGCTAACATAACTACTGTAATAACAAGGCAGGGTTAGCTAACATAACTACTGTAATAACAAGGCAGGGTTAGCTAACATAACTACTGTAATAACAAGGCAGGGTTAGCTAACATAACTACTGTAATAACAAGGCAGGGTTAGCTAACATAACTACTGTAATAACAAGGCAGGGTTAGCTAACATAACTACTGTAATAACAAGGCAGGGTTAGCTAATAGCAACTACTGTAATAACAAGGCAGGGTTAGCTAACATAACTACTGTAATAACAAGGCAGGGTTAGCTAACACTAACTACTGTAATAACAAGGCAGGGTTAGCTAACATAACTAACTGTAATAACAAGGCAGGGTTAGCTAACATAACTACCTGTAATAACAAGGCAGGGTTAGCTAACATAACTACTGTAATAACAAGGCAGGGTTAGCTAACATAACTACTGTAATAACAAGGCAGGGTTAGCTAACATAACTACTGTAATAACAAGGCAGGGTTAGCTAATAGAACTAC
>NW_026283717.1:0-9842 GCF_023373465.1 Oncorhynchus keta
TACAAGACCATCTCCGAGATGGGCATCTCCGGCGCGGCCCACGCTTGGATTGCGTCCTACCTGACAGGTCGCTCCTACCAGGTGGCGTGGCGAGAATCTGTCTCCTCACCACGCGCTCTCACCACTGGTGTCCCCCAGGGCTCTGTTCTAGGCCCTCTCTTATTCTCGCTATACACCAAGTCACTTGGCTCTGTCATAACCTCACATGGTCTCTCCTATCATTGCTATGCAGACGACACACAATTAATCTTCTCCTTTCCCCCTTCTGATGACCAGGTGGCGAATCGCATCTCTGCATGTCTGGCAGACATATCAGTGTGGATGACGGATCACCACCTCAAGCTGAACCTCAGCAAGACGGAGCTCCACTTCCTCCCGGGGAAGGACTGCCCGTTCCATGATCTCGCCATCACGGTTGACAACTCCATTGTGTCCTCCTCCCAGAGCGCTAAGAACCTTGGCGTGATCCTGGACAACACCCTGACGTTCTCAACTAACATCAAGGCGGTGTCCCGTTCCTGTAGGTTCATGCTCTACAACATCCGCAGAGTACGACCCTGCCTCACACAGGAAGCGGCGCAGGTCCTAATCCAGGCACTTGTCATCTCCCGTCTTGATTACTGCAACTCGCTGTTGGCTGGGCTCCCTGCCTGTGCCATTAAACCCCTACAACTCATCCAGACGCCGCAGCCCGTCTGGTGTTCAACCTTCCCAAGTTCTCTCCACGTCACCCCGCTCCTCCGCTCTCTCCACTGGCTTCCAGTTAAGCTCGCATCCGCTACAAGACCATGGTGCTTGCCTACGGAGCTGTGAGGAACGGCACCTCAGTACCTCCAGGCTCTGATCAGGCCCTACACCCAAACAAGGGCACTGCGTTCATCCACCTCTGGCCTGCTCGCCTCCCTACCACTGAGGAAGTACAGTTCCCGCTCCAGCCCAGTCAAAACTGTTCGCTGCTCTGGCCCCCAATGGTGGAACAAACTCCCTCACGACGCCAGGACAGCGGAGTCAATCACCACCTTCCGGAGACACCTGAAACCCCACCTCTTCAAGGAATACCTAGGATAGGGTAAGTAAGGGTAAGTAATCCTTCTCACCCCCCAAAAAAGATTTAGATGCAAGTGGCTGTTCCACTGGATGTCATAAGGTGTATGCACCAATTTGTAAGTCGCTCTGGATAAGAGCGTCTGCTAAATGACTTAAATGTAAATGTAAATGTAAATGTGCTTGCCTCACGGAACTGTGAGGGGAACGGCACCTCAGTACCTCCAGGCTCTGATCAGGCCCTACACCCAAACAAGGGCACTGCGTTCATCCACCTCTGGCCTGCTCGCCTCCCTACCACTGAGGAAGTACAGTTCCCGCTCAGCCCAGTCAAAACTGTTCGCTGCTCTGGCCCCCAATGGTGGAACAAACCCCTCACGACGCCAGGACAGCGGAGTCAATCACCACCTTCCGGAGACACCTGAAACCCCACCTCTTTAAGGAATACCTAGGATAGGATAAAGTAATCCTTCTCACCCCCTTAAAAGATTTAGATGCACTATTGTAAAGTGGCTGTTCCACTGGATGTCATAAGGTGAATGCACCAATTTGTAAGTCGCTCTGGATAAGAGCGTCTGCTAAATGACTTAAATGTAAATGTAAATGTTAATCAGGGAGGACGGGCTCGTGGCAATGGCGAGAGTAGAATGATTGGAATGGTATTAAATACATCATTATTTTGAGCTGTCCTCTCAGCAGCCTCCACTGAAGTAGAGCACCATACTCACAGAGAAAAAGAGAGAGCGAGAGAGAAAGATAGGAGTGAGAGAAAGAGACAGAGAGATAGACCGAGAATGAGAGAGATGGATAGAGAAAGAAACAGAGAGAGACCCCTGTGTCCATGCAGAGAAAGACAGTACTCCATATGATAACATTTCAGGGATCTGTCCAGGAGGGTCAGGTGATCTGTATTGACCATGTGAGGAAGCTGCAGATACACGCAACTCTTCATCATCTGAGGTTTAAAACCCTCCACTCCTGACAGTGTTCTCAGGGTCTAGACCTCTTTATGACAGAGCTCATACACATGCACACACAGAAGAACGCAGGCACACACACACACACACGCACATGTACACGCACATGCGCACACACACACACGCACAGACACAGACACATACACACAGACACATAAAAACAGACACACACATACTGTAGCTCAAAACAGACTGCTGTGAGGAGATTAACCTGCAACATTCATTAATCATTAGATCTACTCATCTCTGACAGCTTAGTACAGAACAGACAGACAGACAGACAGACAGACAGACAGACAGACAGACAGACAGACAGACAGACGCACAGGCAGGCAGGCTGGCTGGCAGGAAGACAGACAGGCAGGCAGGAAGACAGGCAGGCAGGCAGGAAGACAGACAGGCAGGCAGGAAGACAGACAGGCTGGCAGGAAGACAGACAGGCAGGCAGGAAGACAGACAGGCAGGCAGGAAGACAGACAGGCTGGCAGGAAGACAGACAGGCAGGAAGACAGACAGGCAGGCAGGAAGACAGACAGGCTGGCAGGAAGACAGACAGGCTGGCAGGAAGACAGACAGGCTGGCAGGAAGACAAACAGGCAGGCAGGAAGACAGACAGGCAGGCAGGAAGACAGACAGGCTGGCAGGAAGACAGACAGGCAGGCAGGAAGACAGACAGGCAGGCAGGCAGGAAGACAGACAGACAGACAGACAGACAGACAGACGCACAGGCAGGCAGGCTGGCTGGCAGGAAGACAGACAGGCAGGCAGGAAGACAGGCAGGCAGTCGGACGGACAGGCAGATAGGCTGGAAGACAGCTCACCTACTAGACAGATGTCTATACCAGGTAGAGGAGAGGAGGGAGGAGAGGAGGGAAATAGGTAGGAGAGGGGATAGGAGAGAAGTGATGAGAGGAGAGGAGAGAGTAGGGGAGAAGATGAGGATATCCCTCCATCTGGTCAGTGACCTGGGAGTTACAATCAGGCTGTAACACCACATCTGGTTTGACTTCCAACGGGGAAAGAGGAAGACTAAAACCTGAATGAAAAACTCAACTCAGACTGTTCTGTTCCCCTGCCCTTCCCATGTCAGACAAATGTGACAGTACAGGGGAGCTGATGTTGGGATGTTGTATTGGGATGTTCTCAGATGGCAGGAAGCTCAAAATTCACTTTGAAATTGGATGTCTGTCCATAACCCGGCAGGTTTTGCTAGGTCGTTGTGGACGGGAATGGTGGATGGGCATAAACGGCAAGCTCCTGCTCCGAAGGTCCATGTTCTATCCCAGTGTTAGACTTAACCATTTGTAATGAACACCTGAACTTAACCGTGGAGATGTTTTTGTTTAAACCATATTCCAAACCTTAACCTTTAACTTAACCATTTGTAATGAACACCTGAACTTAACCGTGGAGATGTTTTTGTTTAAACCATATCCCAAACCTTAACCTTTAACTTAACCATTTCTAATGAACACCTGAACTTAACCGTGGAGATGTTTTTGTTTAAACCATATCCCAAACCTTAACCTTTAACTTAACCATTTGGGAATGAATGAAGGAGCTGCAGCAGGTGGAGCAAACCAGGGTGTCAAAAACACCTCAACATTTGAAGTTTGGAGCCACTTCAAAATTTGACATTTGGAGAAAGGTGGATAAACGTCAGAATCTGAAGTCAAATTGGTCAAACCATGAGATCTTGTTGGCCTTGGCAGCATGATGGCTGATGATGTTTTTACTGTTACGGTATCTTAGAACTCTCCAGAGTCCAAACTTCCACAGAACCCAGAGTGATGTGAAGAGAATTGCTGTATATCATTAAGAGATCTGGGGATAAAAACAGAGTTAGCCTCTGAGAGAAGATGTAGGGAGGGAAACCTATGCCCCAGCCCCAGTCATATACCTCTCCCCAGCCATATACCTCTCCCCAGCCATATACCCCTCCCCAGTCATATATCCCTCCCCAGCCATATATCCCTCCCCAGCCATATACCCCTCCCCAGCCATATACCCCTCCCCAGCCATATACCCCTCCCCAGTCATATATCCCTCCCCAGCCATATATCCCTCCCCAGCCATATACCCCTCCCCAGCCATATACCTCTCCCCAGCCATATACCTCTCCCCAGTCATATATCCCTCCCCAGTCATATACCTCTCCCCAGCCATATACCTCTCCCCAGTCATATACCCCTCCCCAGCCATATACCCCTCCCCAGCCATATACCTCTCCCCAGCCATATACCCATCCCCAGCCATATACCTCTCCCCAGTCATATACCTCTCCCCAGTCATATACCCCTCCCCAGCCATATACCCCTCCCCAGCCATATACCTCTCCCCAGCCATATTCCCCTCCCCAGCCATATACCTCTCCCCAGTCATATACCCCTCCCCAGTCATATACCTCTCCCCAGCCATATACCCCTCCCCAGCCATATACCTCTCCCCAGTCATATACCTCTCCCCAGCCATATACCTCTCCCCAGTCATATACCTCTCCCCAGCCATATACCCCTCCCCAGCCATATACCCCTCCCCAGCCATATACCTCTCCCCAGTCATATACCCCTCCCCAGCCATATACCCCTCCCCAGCCATATACCTCTCCCCAGTCATATACCTCTCCCCAGTCATATACCCCTCCCCAGTCATATACCTCTCCCCAGCCATATACCCCTCCCCAGCCATATACCTCTCCCCAGTCATATACCTCTCCCCAGTCATATACCTCTCCCCAGCCATATACCCCTCCCCAGCCATATACCCCTCCCCAGTCATATACCCCTCCCCAGCCATATACCTCTCCCCAGTCATATACCCCTCCCCAGCCATATACCTCTCCCCAGTCATATACCCCTCCCCAGCCATATACCTCTCCCCAGCCATATACCCCTCCCCAGCCATATACCTCTCCCCAGTCATATACCCCTCCCCAGCCATATACCCCTCCCCAGCTATATACCCCTCCCCAGCCATATATCCCTCCCCAGCTATATACCCCTCCCGAACCATATACCCCTCCCCAGCTATATACCCCTCCCGAACCATATACCCCTCCCCAGCTATATACCCCTCCCGAACCATATACCCCTCCCCAGCTATATACCCCTCCCGAACCATATACCCCTCCCCAGCTATATACCCCTCCCGAACCATATACCCCTCCCCAGCCATATACCTCTCCCCAGTCATATACCCCTCCCCAGTCATATACCCCTCCCCAGCCATATATCCCTCCCCAGCCATATACCTCTCCCCAGCCATATATCCCTCCCCAGCCATATACCTCTCCCCAGTCATATATCCCTCCCCAGCCATATACCTAGCCCCAGTCATATACCCCTCCCCAGCCATATATCCCTCCCGGCCATATATGCGACATCGCCAAAGATCCATCTGCTGGCCAAGGCCCTTGAGCTTTCTGAAACGCTGTGTCTCCAGCTCACCCAGCGTACTAGAGCTCCTGTAGCATACTCCTGGGCTACAATTACCCGGGCCCACGACCGGTCTGTCGATGTCACCGCAAGAAGAGGAATAAACAGACTCACCCCATCGCGACGTCCCCCAAAGGTTAGCTCTCTAGCCCTCGCTATCTCCCTGCTTGCTAATTCGGCCTGCTAACGGCTAGCTTGTCTAGCCCGGGCCTACGAACTGTTAGCTTGTTAGCACAGGCCTGCTAACCATCTGGCTCACCGCATCCCAATTACTCTGAACCCATTTACTTTCTATCTCTCTTTGATTTTTATTTTGTTTATACCTTCCGGAAACCTGCCTCACCCACTGTGATACGGAATCGCTATCACCTTTAATTTTTATTTTATTTTTATGACACACTCAAGAACCTCCAGACGCTAACCAGCTAACTAGCTACAAGCTATTTAGTCATTGTTAGTTTTTTAAAAAAACCTTGATAACACTCGCCAGCCCAGCTTCCCTGCCCATCCACCGCTGCCCCCTGGACACTGATCTCTTGGCTACATAGCTGACGCACGCTGGACTGTCCATTAATCACGGTACTCCATTCTGCTTGTTTGTTTTATCTGTCGGCCCAGTTGCCTAGTCAACGCCATTTTACCTGCTGTTTGTTGTGCTAGCTGATTAGCCTCGCCTACTGTTTTTAGCTAGCTTTCCCATTCAACACCTGTGATTACTGTATGCCTCGCTGTATGTCTCTCCCAAATGTCAATATGCCTTGTATACTGTTGTTCAGGTTAGTTATCATTGTTTTAGTTCACAATGGAGCCCCTAGATCCACTCTGCATACCCCTGTTACCTCCTTTGTCCCACCCCCACACATGCGGTGACCTCACCCATTACAACCAGCATGTCCAGAGATACAACCTCTCTCATCATCACCCAGTGCCTGGGCTTACCTCCGCTGTACCCGCACCCCCACCATACCCCTGTCTGCGCATTATGCCCTGAATATATTCTACCATGCCCAGAAACCTGCTCCTCTTATCCTCTGCCCCCAACGCTCTAGGCGACCAGTTTTGATAGCCTTTAGCCGCACCCTCATACTACTCCTTCTCTGTTCCGCGGGTGATGTGGAGGTAAACCCAGGCCCTGCATGTCCCCAGGTACCCTCATTTGTTGACTTCTGTGATCGAAAAGTCTTGGTTTTATGCATGTCAACATCAGAAGCCTCCTCCCTAAGTTTGTTTTACTCACTGCTTTAGCACACTCTGCTAATCCTGATGTCCTTGCCGTGTCTGAATCCTGGCTCAGGAAGGCCACCAAAATTCAGAGATTTCCATACCCAACTATAACATCTTCCGTCAAGATAGAACTGCCAAAGGGGCGGAGTCGCAGTCTACTGCAGAGATAGCCTGCAAAGTAATGTCATACTTTCCAGGTCCATACCCAAACAGTTTGAACTACTAATTTTGAAAATTACTCTCTCCAGAAACAAGTCTCTCACTGTTGCCGCCTGCTACCGACCCCCGTCAGCTCCCAGCTGTGCCCTGGACACCATTTGTGAATTGATCGCCCCCATCTAGCTTCAGAGTTTGTTCTGTTAGGTGACCTAAACTGGGATATGCTTAACACCCGGCAGTCCTACAATCTAAGCTAGATGCCCTCAATCTCACGCAAATCATCAAGGAACCCACCAGGTACAACCTAACTCTGTAAACAAGGGCACCCTCATAGACGTCATCCTGACCAACTGGCCCTCAAATATACCTCCGCTGTCTTCAACCAGGATCTCAGCGATCACTGCCTCATCGCCTGTATCCGCCACGGAGCCGCAGTCAAACGACCACCCCTCATCACTGTCAAACGCTCCCTAAAACACTTCTGTGAGCAGGCCTTTCTAATCGACCTGGCCCGTGTATCCTGGAAGGACATTGACCTCATCCCGTCAGTTGAGGATGCCTGGTCATTCTTTAAAAGTAACTTCCTCACCATTTTGGATAAGCATGCTCCGTTCAAAAATGCAGAACCAAGAACAGATACAGCCCTTGGTTCACTCCAGACCTGACTGCCCTCGACCAGCACAAAAACATCCTGTGGCGGACTGCAATAGCATCGAATAGCCCCGTGATATGCAACTGTTCAGGGAAGTCAGGAACCAATACACGCAGTCAGTCAGGAAAGCTAAGGCCAGCTTCTTCAGGCAGAAGTTTGCATCCTGTAGCTCCAACTCCAAAAGTTCTGGGACACTGTGAAGTCCATGGAGAACAAGAGCACCTCCTCCCAGCTGCCCACTGCACTGAGGCTAGGAAACACGGTCTCCACCGATAAATCCATGATTATCGAAAACTTCAATAAGCACTTCTCAACGGCTGGCCATGCCTTCCGCCTGGCTACTCCAACCTCGGCCAACAGCTCCGCCCCCCGTAGTTCCTCACCCAAGCCTCTCCAGGTTCTCCTTTACCCAAATCCAGATAGCAGATGTTCTGAAAGAGCTGCAAAACCTGGACCCGTACAAATCAGCTGGGCTTGACAATCTGGACCCGCTATTTCTGAAACTATCTGCCGCCATTGTCGCAACCCCTATTACCAGCCTGTTCAACCTCTCTTTCATATCGTCTGAGATCTCCAAGGATTGGAAAGCTGCCGCAGTCATCCCCTCTTCAAAGGGAGACACCCTGGACCCAAACTGCTATAGACCTATATCCATCCTGCCCTGCCTATCTAAGGTCTTCAAAGCCAAGTCAACAAACAGGTCACTGACCATCTCGAATCCCACCGTACCTTCTCCGCTGTGCAATCTGGTTTCCGAGCCGGTCACGGGTGCACCTCAGCCACACTCAAGGTACTAAATGATATCATAACCGCCATCGATAAAAGACAGTACTGTGCAGCCGTCTTCATCGACCTCGCCAAGGCTTTCGACTCTGTCAATCACCAAATTCTTATCGGCAGACTCAACAGCCTCGGTTTTTCGGATGACTGCCTTGCCTGGTTCACCAATTACTTTGCAGACAGAGTTCAGTGTGTCAAATCAGAGGGCATGCTGTCCGGTCCTCTGGCAGTCTCTATGGGGGTGCCACAGGGTTCAATTCTCGGGCCGACTCTTTTCTCTGTATATATCAATGATGTTGCTCTTGCTGCGGGCGATTCCCTGATCCACCTCTACGCAGACGACACCATTCTATATACTTTCGGCCCGTCATTGGACACTGTGCTATCAAACCTCCAAACGAGCTTCAATGCCATACAGCACTCCTTCCGTGGCCTCCAACTGCTCTTAAACGCGAGTAAAACCAAATGCATGCTTTTCAACCGATCGCTGCCTGCACCCGCATGCCCGACTAGCATCACCACCCTGGATGGTTCCAACCTTGAATATGTGGACATCTATAAGTACCTAGGTGTCTGGCTAGACTGCAAACTCTCCTTCCAGACTCATCAAACATCTCAATCAAAAATCAAATCCAGAGTCGGCTTTCTATTCCGCAACAAAGCCTCCTTCACTCACGCTGCCAAGCTTACCCTAGTAAAACTGACTATCCTACCGTCATCTACAAAATGGCTTCCAACACTCTACTCAGCAAACTGGATGCAGTCTATCACAGTGCCATCTGTTTTGTCACTAAAGCACCTTATACCACCCACCACTGCGACTTGTATGCTCTAGTCGGCTGGCCCTCACTACATATTCGTCGCCAGACCCACTGGCTCCAGGTCATTTACAAGTCCATGCTAGGTAAAGCTCCGCCTTATCTCAGTTCACTGGTCACGATGGCAACACCCATTCGTAGCACGTGCTCCAGCAGGTGTATCTCACTGATCATCCCTAAAGCCAACACCTCATTTGGCCGCCTTTCGTTCCAGTACTCTGCTGCCTGTGACTGGAACGAATTGCAAAAATCTTTGAAGTTGGAAACTTTTATCTCCCTCACCAACTTCAAACATCAGCTATCCGAGCAGCTAACCGATCGCTGCAGTTGTACATAGTCTATAGGTAAATAGCTCACCCTTTTTCACCTACCTCATTCCCATACTGTTTTTATACTGTTTTTATTTATTTACTTTTCTGCTCTTTTGCACACCAATATCTCTACCTGTACATGCCCATCTGATCATTTATCACTCCAGTGTTAATCTGCAAAATTGTATTATTCGCCTACCTCCTCATGCCTTTTGCACACATTGTATATAGACTGCCCATTTTTTCTACTGTGTTATTGACTTGCTAATTGTTTACTCCATGTGTAACTCTGTGTTGTCTGTTCACACTGCTATGCTTTATCTTGGCCAGGTTAAAAGTTGCAAATGAGAACTTGTTCTCAACTAGCCTACCTGGTTAAATAAAGGTGAAATAAAAAATAAAAATAAAAAAAATAAAATAAATATACCTCTCCCCAGCCATAT
>NW_026283718.1:0-4014 GCF_023373465.1 Oncorhynchus keta
TATTCCTTAATTTTCTGCGAAATGGACACCAGACAAGCCTAACCCTATTCCTTAATTTTCTTGAAATGAACACCAGACAAAGCCTAACCCCTATTCCGTAATTTTCTACTTGAGAATGGACACGAGACAAGCCTAACCCCTATTCCTTAATTTTCTGCAAAATAGAACACCAGACAAGCCTAACCCCTATTCCTTAATTTTCTGCGAAATGAACACCAGACAAGCCTAACCCCTATTCCTTAATTTTCTCGAGAATGAACACCAGACAAGCCTAACCCCTATTCCTTAATTTTCTGCAGAAATGGACACCAGACAAGCCTAACCCCTATTCCTTAATTTTCTGCGAAATGAACACCAGACAAACCTAACCCCTATTCCTTAATTTTCTGCAGAATGAACACCAGACAAGCCTAACCCCTATTCCTTAATTTTCTGCGAAATGAACACCAGACAAGCCTAACCCCTATTCCTTAATTTTCTGCGAAATGAACACCAGACAAGCCAAACTCCCTATTCCTTCATTTTCAATAAATGAACACCAGACAAGCTCTAATCCCTATTCCCTTAATTTTCTGCTAAATGAACAACAGACAAGCCAAAACTCCCTATTCCTTAATTTTCTGCGAAATGAACACCAGACAAGCCTAACCCCTATTCCTCTTAATTTTCTGCGAAATGAACACCAGACAAGCCTAACCCCTATTCCGTAATTTTCTGCGAAATGACACCAGACAAGCCTAACCCCTATTCCTTAATTTTCTGCGAAATGAACACCAGACAAGCCTAACCCTATTCCCTTAATTTTCTGCAGAAATGAAACACTAGACAAGCCTAACCCCTATTCCTTAATTTTCTGCGAAATGAACACCAGACAAGCTCTAACTGTTCAGTCTTTAATTTTCTGCAAATGGACACCAGACAAGCCTAACCCCTATTCCATAATTTTCTGCGAAATGAACACCAGACAACCTAACCTATTCCATATTTTCCTTAATAACCCTATTCCTTAATTTTCTGAAATGAACACCAGACAAGCCTAACCCCTATTCTGGTTTCACGGAATGAACACCAGACAAGCTAACCCCTGTTCCTTAATTTTCTGCTAAATGAACACCAGACAAGCCTAACCCATATTCCTTAATTTTCTGCAAATAAACACCAGACAAGCCTAACCCCTCTTCCATAATATGCTGTATATTAAACACCAAGTAACCCTAACCCTCTTCATAATACTCTGCAAAATAAACACCAGACAACCCTAACCCTCTTCCTTAATATGCTGTATATTAAACACCAAGTAACCCTAACCCCTCTTCCATAATACTCTGCAAAATAAACACCAGACAACCCTAACCCCTCTTCCATAATATGCTGTATATTAAACACCAAGTAACCCTAACCCCTCTTCCATAATACTCTGCCAAAATAAACACCAGACAACCCTAACCCTCTTCCTTAATATGCTGTATATTAAACACCAGACAGCCCTAACCCTCTTCCATAATATGCTGTATATTAAACACAAGACAACCCTAAGCCTCTTCCATAATGCTCTGCAAAATAAACACCAGACAACCCTAACCTCTCTTCCTTAATATGCTGTATATTAAACACCAGACAACCCTAACCCCTCTTCCTTAATATGCTGTATATTAAACACCAGACAAGCCTAACCCTCTTCCTTAATATGCGATTATATTAAACACCAAGTAACCCTAACCCTCTTCCATAATACTCTGCAAAATAAACATTCAGACAAGCCTAACCCCTCTTCCTAATATGCTGTATATTAAACACCAAGTAACCCTAACCCTCTTCCTTAATATGCTGTATATTAAACAATTGACATACCCTAACCTTCTCATTATGCTGTATATTAAACACCAAGTAACCCTAACCCTCTTCCATAATACTCTGCAAAATAAACACCAGACAACCCTAACCCCTCTTCCTTAATATGCTGTATATTAAACACCAGACAACCCTAACCCTTCCTTAATATGCTGTATATTAAACACCAGACAACCCTAACCCCTCTTCCTTAATATGCTGTATAATAAACACCAGACAAGCCTAACCCTCTTCCATAATATGCTGTATATTAAAACACCAAGTAACCCTAACCCCTCTTCCATAATGCTCTGCAAAAATAAAAAAACACCAGACAACCTAACCCCTCTTCCTTAATATGCTGTATATTAAAAACAAGTAACCTAACCCTCTTCCATAATACTTCTGCAAATAAACACCAGACAAGCCTCAACCTCTCTTCCTTAATATGCTGTATATTAAACACCAAGTAAACTCCTAACCTATCTTCCATAATACTTGCAAAATAAACACCAGACAAGCCTAACCCCTCTTCCATAATATGCTGTATATTAAACACCAAGTAACCCTAACCCTCTTCCATAATACTCTGCAAAATAAACACCAAGTAACTAACCCTCTTTCCCCAATATACTGGCATATTAAACACTGGGTAACTCTAACCCCACTTCCATAATATTTCCGTAAAATAAACACCAGACAAGCCTAACCCTCTTCCTTAATATGCTGTGTTATTGCACACCGGGCAACTCTAACTCCTCTTCCATAATACTCTGCAAAATAAACACCAGACAAGCCTAACCCCTCTTCCCCTAATATGCTGTATATTAAACAATTGGCACCCTAACCCCTCTTCCATAATACTCTGCAAATAAACACCAGACAAGCCTAACCCTCTTCCTTAATATGCTACGCATGCCTTCAGAAAGTATTCAGAGCCTTTGCTATGATACTGTAATTGAGCTCTGGTGCATCCTGTTTCCATTTGTCATCCTTGAGATGTTTCTACAACTTGATTGGAGTCCACCTGTGGTAAATTCAATCCATTGACATGATTTGGAAAGACACACACCTGTCTATATAAGGTCCGACAGTTGACAGTGCATGTCAGAGCAAAAACCAAGCCATGAGGTTGAAGGAATTGTCCGTAGCGTCCGAGATAGGATTGTGTCGAGGCACAGATTTGGGAAGGGTACCAAAAAATGTCTGCAGCATTGAAGGTCCCCAAGAACACAGTGGCCTCCATCATTAAATGGAAGATGTATGGAACCACCAAGACTATTCCTGAGCAAGATGGTCACTGACAGAGCTCTAGAGTTCCTCTGTGGAGATGGGAGAACCTTCCAGAAGTACAACCATATCTGCATCACTCCACCAGATGAAAGCCACTCCTATAAAAGGCACATGACAGCCCGCTTGGTGGTGGCATCATCATCTAGTCAGGATTGAGGCAAGATGAATGGAGCAAAGTACAGAGAGATCCTTGATGAAAACCTGCTCCAGGTAGCGCTCAGGACCTCTTGGGTGAAGACTGGGGCGAAGGTTCACCTTCCAACAGGACAATAACGCTAAGCACACAGCCAATAAAATGCAGGAGGGAGTTTTCCTCAAAGAAAATACACTGAACAAAAATATAAATGTAACATGCAAGAATTTCAAAGGCATTAATGAGTTACAGTTCATATTAGGAAATCAGTCAATTGAAACAAAATCATTAGGCCCTAATCTATGGATTTCACATGACTGGCAATACAGATATGCATATGTTAGTCACGGAGACTGTACCTTCAAAAAAAGGTAGGTGCGTGGATCAGAAAACCAGTCAGTATCTGTTATGACCAGCATTTGCCACATGCAGCACGATGCATCTCTTCCTCACAGAGTTGATCAGGCTGTTGATTTTGGCCTGTGGAATGTTGTCACACTCCCCTTCAATGGCTGTGTGAAGTTGCTTGATATTGGCGGGAACTGAAGCACGGTGTCGTACACGTCGATCGAAAGCATCCCAAACGTGCTGAATGGGTGACATTTCTGGCGAGTGTGCAGGCCATGGAAGAATTATGTACAGATCCTTGCAACGTGGGTCGTGCATTATCATGCCGAAACATGCTGTAATGACGGCAGATGAATTGCACTGTGTTCCTTGTCCGTAGCTTATGCCTGTCCATAACCCAACCGCCACCA
>NW_026283719.1:0-2630 GCF_023373465.1 Oncorhynchus keta
CCTATAGTGGGCATTAATATGAGAATGACCGAAAAGTGCATTTAGGACCATATTATAATTTTCGGGTTCCCAGGTGCACGTTTCCAATAACCAGGTGCACACGGATGTATAGGGTCCCCCATGGATAGAGGTCCGTGTTAGGGTGCTCCATATCGGGCATGAATATCAGGAACACCGGCAGGTGCACTTAGAACCATGTTTTAATTTTTCAGATTCCCAGGTGCACAGAGATCCTAATCCGCATCCATCGAAATCTCACAAAGTGTCCATAAATCACTCAGGAGGGCCCCATAATTTTCGGGTTCCCAGGTGCACGTTTTCAATAACCAGGTGCACGGATGTATAGGGTCCCCCCATGGATAAAGGTCCGTGTTAGGGTGCTCCATATCGGGCATGAATATCAGGAACACCGGCATGTGCACTTAGGACCATATTTTAATTTTCGGGTTCCCAGGTGCACGGCTATTTATTTTTCCGGCCCAATTCCGTTTTTCCAAAAATATTAACCATACTTCCCGAAGTGCTAGAGGTCCCATATTTCGTGTGATTGCCTCTCTCACAATGGGCAACAAGTAGAGAATGTAAAAAACAAAATGCCCTGGTAGGAACCTATGTTTCCAGTAACATGTACTTTTTTGGCCCAAAATCGGTAATTTTCAGAAAATGATTAAAAATACTTCCAGAAGGGCTACAGGTCCCATCTTTCGTCTCATTCCCTCTCTCTCAATGGACAACAAGTAGAGACTGTAAAATTAAAAATGCCCTGGTAGGAACCTATGTTTCCAGCCAAATGTGCTTGTATAGCCCAAACTATAAACGCGTTTTTCTATTAAAAGGTTCTATACAAAAACGCTTTTAATTACATGACATTGCCCGTCTATGTGTGCCCTTTAGTTTAAAAAAACCCCATCCAGATTGGATGTGTACTTTTTGATTTATTCACGTTTTGGTGTACCGCCATATAGCCCAACATAGTAACCGGACAGTATGTCATTTTCGGGTTCCCAGGTGCACGTTTCCAATAACCAGGTGCACACGGATGTATAGGGTCCCCCCATGGATAGAGGTCCGTGTTAGGGTGCTCCATATCGGGCATGAATATCAGGAACACCGGCAGGTGCACTTAGGACCATGTTTTAATTTTTCAGATTCCCAGGTGCACAGGGATCCTAATCCGCATCCATCGAAATCTCACAAAGTGTCCATAAATCACTCAGGGAGGGCCCCCATGGATACAGGGCCGTAGTAGGATGCTCCTATAGTGGGCATTAATATGAGAATGACTGAAAAGTGCATTTAGGACCATATTATAATTTTCGGGTTCCCAGGTGCACGTTTCCAATAACCAGGTGCACACGGATGTATAGGGTCCCCCCATGGATAGAGGTCCGTGTTAGGGTGCTCCATATCGGGCATGAATATCAGGAACACCGGCAGGTGCACTTAGGACCATGTTTTAATTTTTCAGATTCCCAGGTGCACAGGGATCCTAATCCGCATCCATCGAAATCTCACAAAGTGTCCATAAATCACTCAGGGAGGTCCCCCATGGATACAGGGCCGTAGTAGGATGCTCCTATAGTGGGCATTAATATGAGAATGACCGAAAAGTGCATTTAGGACCATATTATAATTTTCGGGTTCCCAGGTGCACGTTTCCAATAACCAGGTGCACACGGATGTATAGGGTCCCCCCATGGATAGAGGTCCGTGTTAGGGTGCTCCATATCGGGCATGAATATCAGGAACACCGGCAGGTGCACTTAGGACCATGTTTTAATTTTTCAGATTCCCAGGTGCACAGGGATCCTAATCCGCATCCATCGAAATCTCACAAAGTGTCCATAAATCACTCAGGGAGGGCCCCCATGGATACAGGGCCGTAGTAGGATGCTCCTATAGTGGGCATTAATATGAGAATGACCGAAAAGTGCATTTAGGACCATATTATAATTTTCGGGTTCCCAGGTGCACGTTTCCAATAACCAGGTGCACACGGATGTATAGGGTCCCCCCATGGATAGAGGTCCGTGTTAGGGTGCTCCATATCGGGCATGAATATCAGGAACACCGGCAGGTGCACTTAGGACCATGTTTTAATTTTTCAGATTCCCAGGTGCACAGGGATCCTAATCCGCATCCATCGAAATCTCACAAAGTGTCCATAAATCACTCAGGGAGGGCCCCCATGGATACAGGGCCGTAGTAGGATGCTCCTATAGTGGGCATTAATATGAGAATGACCGAAAAGTGCATTTAGGACCATATTATAATTTTCGGGTTCCCAGGTGCACGTTTCCAATAACCAGGTGCACACGGATGTATAGGGTCCCCCCATGGATAGAGGTCCGTGTTAGGGTGCTCCATATCGGGCATGAATATCAGGAACACCGGCAGGTGCACTTAGGACCATGTTTTAATTTTTCAGATTCCCAGGTGCACAGGGATCCTAATCCGCATCCATCGAAATCTCACAAAGTGTCCATAAATCACTCAGGGAGGTCCCCCATGGATACAGGGCCGTAGTAGGATGCTCCTATAGTGGGCATTAATATGAGAATGACCGAAAAGTGCATTTAGGACCATATTCAGGTGCACTTAGGACCATGTTTTAATTTTTCAGATTCCCA
>NW_026283720.1:0-29578 GCF_023373465.1 Oncorhynchus keta
AGTCTCCAGACCTTAGTCCCATAGAAAATCTGTGGAGGGAGGTGAAGGTTCGAGTTGCCAAATGTCAGCCTTGAAACCTTAATGACTTGGAGAAGATCTGCAAAGAGTGGGACAAAATCCTTCCTGTGTGCAAACCTGGTGGCCAACTACAAGAAACGTCTGAACTCTGTGATTGCCAACAAGGGTTTTGCCTCCAAGTACTAAGTCATGTTTTGCAGAGGGTTCAAATACTTATTTCCCTCATTAAAATGCTAATCAATTTATTACATTTTTGACATGCATTTTTCTGGATTTTGTTGTTGTTATTCTGTCTCTCACTGTTCAAATAAACCTACCATTAAAATGATAGACCGATAATTTCTTTGTCAGTGGTCAAATGTACAAAATCAGCAGGGGATCAAATACTTTTCCCCCTCACTGTACATGCTGCTGCACAGGAAACATTAGATGTGCAATTTGATATCACCACGCCTCTATCGTCTTACTGCCCAGCCGGACTTTGTTCTTCATCCATACAGAGAAAAATGTATTTTTGACCATCACGTACTTTGCTAAAAAATGTATTATTTTATTGTGGGCTTCTAATTCTTCTCCTACATTTAAAATGTGGATTAACCAGATTGAAAAGCCCACTTATGACCTCCACAAGAGACAGCCCAGGTTCTATAGACTCTGGTCTCCACTACTCAACCTATATTTAAAATTGGATAGAAATGTGTGTATATCCATGCTGTGTAAGGTGCTGTAAAACAAATGATTTGCTTGTTGTCTCAGACTAAAGCTGGAAATAGTTAACATGATCACAGATAGTGCTGCTGCAAATGTGTTGTTTTTTTATATTCTATTTTATTCTATTATTTATGTCTGCCACATCTGTGAATGTGGAATGTGTTTTGTTTGTTGATAGAAAAACAACATTTCATAAAACTTTAAATACATTTACAAGTACTGTCAGACTGATTTGTAATAGAGAGCAATACCCCCAATTTCAAAGTAAACATTGACCGTTGATTACATCACTTTATTTAATTTGCTGGGGTTGCAACCATTTTTTTTATATCAAAATGAGGTCGAAGGTCAAAAAAGGTTGGGAACCCCTGCGTTATGGGCAGGTTGTATGTAAAATAACCATAGCCCAACCACGTTCTGACCAAGCTCTAAGAAACATATGGTTCTCAGAACTTTGTGCGCTATAGCTGGCATAATTTACAAGTATTTGAAAAATATAAAAAATTTAAATAATGATGTCACAAATATATAATTTCTTTATAAAAATATATTAATTTGTTACATTTGACTGTGTGAAACTCAGCAGTAGTAACTGTCACGTTGACTCCTCCCCTCCGGCGTTCGACTTCGCCTGTTTTCTAACCATCGGTCCTGTCAACCATCATTACACGCACCTGGCATAAATCATTGCGCGCACCTGCGCTTCATCATGAGTCACACCTGGACTCCATTACCTCACTCATTACCTCCCCTTTATCCGGCACTCCCTTAGGTTCTTTCCCCAGGCAGTGTTGTTTCTGTGTTTCATGTCAAGACGCTATGTCTATGCTGTATTGTTCTTTGTTATATTAAACTTGCCACCTGCTTCTCGACTCCCAGCTTCTACGTTACAGAATACGGCCTCACAAAATGGAAGCAGCAGGAAATCAGAACATCTCCGATACCTATTTTGTCAACACCACGACCAGCTGGCTCAACTGGGGACGGCTATGGAAGAGGTTCTTCGCAGTGTTCAACGTCTCAAACATACCCGAGAGGCGTTGCCTTCCACTAGTGGAGGATAATCTGCCACCAGTCGACCCAGCGAGCCCACACACCAGTCAATTCAGCAACCTGCCCAGGTCGGCGAGGCCTTTCATCTCTCCCGGATAAATATGACAGGATCCCATCTAAATGCTGTGGCTTCCTACTACAGTGCTCCCTCTACTTTGCGCACCAGATGGGATCCCCCACCACAGAGGTCCAAGGTTGCCAAGGTTATTTCTCTGCTGACTGGGAAGGTGTTGGAATGGGCCACAACCATCTGGGAGGTTCATTGCACTGTTCAGTGGTCTCTTCGATCATCCACCGGAGGGCAGAAGGGGGGTGAGTGTCTACTACGGCAGGAGGACCAGACTGCTGCCGAGTACGCCCTCACCTTCTGGACAGTGGCAGCATCCAGCGGATGTAATGAGCTGGACAGTTTTATGATTTGCTAACTTCTACCCCCATTTCATCAGGAACTGTAGCTCCTTCGCTGCTCCTCTCTCCTCAAGGGTGATCCCCATAGGTTGCTGTGGAGTCCAGCAGCTGACGAGGCCTTCCACCTACTGAAGGGACATTTCACCTCTGCCCCATTGCTCAAACACCCAGATCCCACGATACCCTTTGTGGTGGAGGTAGATGCTTCAGAGGTGGGCGTGGGGGCTGTCCTGTCTCAACGACAAGGTAATCCACAAACTGTATCCGTGTGTGTAATACTCTAAAAAACTGTCCCCTGCAGAGAGGAATCACAACGTCGACAATCGAGAGCTCCTGGTGGTGAAGTTGGCATTAGAGGAGTGGAGACACTGGCTGGAGGGCGCCAAGGACCCATTCGTTATCCTCACCGACCATCGGAACCTGACGTACGTATGGACAGCGAGGAGGCTGAACAAGATTTGATTTCACGATGACCTATTGCCCAGGTTCAAAGACCACCACAGCTGTTGCCCTGTCCTGTCTCTACGATTCTGGGGAGGGTCCTGTCCAAAATACACCCGTAATCCCTTCTCTCGAGTCGTATCTCCTGTGGTCTGGGATGCAGATGTGGACATTCGCCAGGCTCTGGAGAGGGAGCAAACACCCACTACCTGTCCTCTTGAGCGCATTTACGTTTCCACGGGGATAATGGATTGGCTGCTGACCTGGGGGCACACAGCTGAACATCCAGGTATTCTCGTACTACTCGGTCTATCTTCGAGAAGTATTGGTGGCCTACCTTGGCGCAGGACGTTATTCGCTACGTCAAATCTTGTTCTGTATGTGCTCAAACCAAATCCCCCCACACTCCCAGCATCTACATTACAGTAACAAATACATGTGTCATTGAACAAAATACACACCAATCTCTTTCATAATGTCTTTAAACAACAAAAGATAATTGACCATCAATTCTAAAAATGGATACAGAGCGTTTTGGAATGAAACTGTTCAATTTACTCTGACAGTTTTGTGACTGTTTAAAAGCATTCACTTTTACCTTGAATAAAACACACTATACAAACCAACATCTGAGAGCAAGTACGGAGTAGGCAAAATGGAATGTGAGGAATTGAGGTTTATTCATATTTCAAATAAGTTACTGTACATCTTTGAATGAGAAAATCAAAGTGACTTGGGACAATGTTCTATTTTGGGGAAAAAAATAGCAATAGCTACTACACATCTTTGACAATGATTAAACACACTATCCAAACCAACTAATCTGAGATCAAATAAACCGAGTAGACAAAGTAACAACATTGAATGTGTTGCATTTATTAACAGTTCATGATTATCTACATTTCAAAAAAGATGACTGTTACTGACCATCTTTTCAAATGGATAGAATGACAAATCATCAAATGTAAGTGAAGGAGTGACTTGGTGCAACATTTTAGTTTGGTAAAATAACAAATACAACATTTATGTATATATTCACATACATTAAAAATATTGCCAATTTCAGTAAACAAACAAATGTAATTGAAAATGGATATCTGAAACCATCAAATGTCAGTTTTACAAAACACATCCAGTGAATTTCCAGAGGATCTCAAACTCTCATTTTGTTTGTACCTGTCAAACACAATACCCTTCACAAACCACAACCCTTTCTGAACATTTAATTCCCTAGATGTCCTTCGTGACTTGATGTATCTTGTTACATAGTTACTGTAAACCCTGTACCCACCCACTGAACAAAACAATTGGGTCTACCTTCATTCCAAGGAAAAGTGGTGACCTTGTCAGTCATTCTTAATCGAACTGTATAAGAGTTAAGAGACCCTGTATAAAATTGTATTTGTCGCCTCCAACTCGGAAGAACGCGCTTTAACCTGACAGGAACCATCGCCAGACCATCTCTCGCCATGTCCATTGTAGCCAGTCGTAGCCACAGCTCGCGTAATGGTGTCGGTTCGAGTGGCCTCCGTTCGTCCGATGGGATGCAGTTTTCCAGCGGTTTGGGGGGCGGTAGATCCAGTATGAGCGTGTTCTCTGTTGGGAGCAGTCGCGCGCCGAGTGTAAACAGAGGTGCCGGGAAATACTGCACCCGTATCTATCAGTCTTCTTTCTCTATGGACGGGCCAGTCCGGATTACTTTTGGCGCCAACGAGAAGCATACCATACAGAATCTGAATGATCGTTTGGCCACCTACCTGGAAAAGGTAAAGCAGAGTGATGGAGATGTGTCTGGAGATTAGGTGCGCTCTGCGATATTATGCACAGCCCAGATTATGCGCTTGGAGACCGAAAGTCAAGGCACGAACGACAAGGCAGGGTGATCAATCTTTTCAAAACATAATTTATTCGATGATATAGAAAACTGCTATGAGAAGGTGATCTTTAATATTTGTTATAAAGCTTTTTTACATTTTTTTATAACCCCTTTCACCAATACTATCCACAATGTTCAATTAAATGTGATAACACAGTAGGCTACAGCTAATGGACCCAATACACATATATTTAAAACGACTTTTACTTAAATTTAAACTTTTTTAAAACGATGTATTCCACCATTAACTTTTCTAATTGTAAAATTGCTGTTGAGAAGAAACAGTAACCTATCGTTTTCCTGTAAAGCTCAAAGGGGAAATCTTATTATTAACATTTACACAAGTTCGTACATAATGAGGACAATGACATAGCAGGATTTTATTATTTCGTTTCAATTCCATTATGTTGGGGATTATTTCATGGGAGTGCGCTGATTCACATAACGTGATGGGATGCGCCCCCAAATGGAACCTATGGGTGCTATTTCGGATACAGCCATGAACTGAACTGATTCCCTCCACTCCCTGTTTACACAGGTGCACTCTCTAGAGGCAAGTTGGAGCTGCAGATCAAAGAGTTCTACGAGATGAGATCACCAACTCACAAGAAGGACCACATTGGGTTCCATGCCACCATCACAGACATCCGCAACAAGGTACTTCTGGGTAATGTAGTCATAATGTAGCAACCTAGTGGCCATACACTGGTTGAATCAACATCGTTTCCATGTCATTTCAATTTAAATATGTTGAACCAACGTGGAATAGACGTTGATTTGATGTCTGTGTCCATTGGGAAGGGAGGTGGGGATTGGATTGAGAAGGCGCCAACAGGTTTGTGAAAGATGAGAGTCATTAGATAAGTGATAGATTTTAGGTATAATTCCTATTGTCTATCTTGTTGACCGTTGAAAAATGGTGTCCTGTTGTTTATGAATGAACTGTAGACATGAACCAGATCTGTTGATCTATACATAGTTGACTCTGTAATTACATCCCATTGACTGTGGCTGTCCTCCTGTTCCTAGATCCAAGCCAGGTCTGTGGAGAACTCTCAGATGATCCTGCGGGTGGATAATGCCAGACATGCAGCTGATGTCTTCAAGATGAAGTAGGTGCACTTCCTCTCTGTACTGTACATGGCCTCTGTGAGTGTACTGATTCTGTTTGTAACTCTTGGCCTATAGGTTTGAGATTGAGTAGATGCAATCCTCCCAGATCTACAGAAATGCTTATGGGGTAGGCAGGGGCTATGGATGAGTTTATGGTTGGGCAAGTTGTATCTTGGTTTGTTGTGAGGAGGAACTAATCAAGCCCTCTTCTTTCCTCAACCCCTGTAGGTTAGAGACGGAGGCTAACATGCGTATGAAGATGGAAGGGGATGTGGCTCGTCAGAGAGGAGTCCTGGACAGCTTTACACTCACCAGAGCAGAACTGGAGATACAGATTGAGGGGCTGAAGGAGGAGCTGGTCTACCTCAGGAAGAACAACGGGGAGGTAATTTCTCCTCACACACTCAAGTCGTAACACTTGTGCTGTTGGCTGAAGTCTCAATATGCCAGGACAGCCACATGGGGTTTTTCATTTGGACACAATGGCTTCGCCTGTAGTTTTTGCAATGTTTTCGCATTGAATGTATTTATCAATTCTCAGTGGGTTTGAGATCTTTCCATGTTTGGACACAAGGGGGCAAAACTCACCCACAACAAATCTAGGGCAACTTCACTGTTATTAGTACTCAAATATACAAATTGTTTTCAGGTGCTTTTGCCCTTCCATCTGTATAAGTAAACTACAAATCCCAGGTATTATAGCACAATTTGTCCCCCTTTTCCTGTTGTTAGGAGATGCATTTGATGCGGACGCTGCATTGTGGTGCTGTGAATGTGGAGATTGGACTGTGCTTCCTCAGTGGACATGAGCAAGGTGCTGGAGGAGATGAGGACCCAGTATGAGGGCATGATAACGAAGAACCAGAGAGATGCTGCCAAGTGGTTTGAGAGCAAGGTGAGACAACTTCTGAAAATAGGACAGGGGGACTCGAAAGATGTGGGCATGGGTCCCTAAATGTGTTTTGTCAGAGGCACAATTGACATATATTCTGTGAAGTGGTACTACACTTTTGACTAATTGTGTGTGTGTGTGTGTGTGTGTGTGTGTGTGTGAGAGAGTCAGTCAGTCAGTCAGTCAGTCAGGTGGAGGTGCCTCAGAACCACAGAGGTGAAGACCTCTCAGTCTCAGGTGACTGACCTGAAGAGGACCTTCCAGAGCCTGGAGATTGAACTACATGGCCTGCTCACTCAGGTATGATGTCAAACCATCTTAGTGAATCAGCATCCCTAAACATACCTCTGTTCCTAAAATATGGAATTCCTTTAGGTCTTAAAAGAACAGTACACTCCAAAATCAAAGTTTGTTAGATGTTTTCAGACCTCCACAGTGGTCTAATGTCAAGGTGTTCTAACACTTTATGCACACCAATCTAACTATCTCTATCCTTCTTCATCTCCCTCTTTATACATTTCTACTACCCTCCCCTTCTTTCCTTCATCTTCATCCCTTACAAACATAAACGCATTGCTAGAAGGGGTACCTGGAGCAGAGCGTCGTTGATATAAACGGCCGCCACGGCTCCCAGCTGAGCCAGCTGCAGGTTTGTATCAACAGCATGGAGGAGGAGGAGCTGCAGCAGCTCAACGTCAGCATCCAGCAGCAGGCCTCTGAGTACCAGATCCTCCTGGACATCAAGATGAGGCTGGAGATGGAGATCGCTGAGTACAGGAGGCTGCTGGATGGAGAGGGACTCAGGTGAGAGGGGATAATGGAGGGGCAGGAAAGAGAGGGGGATAGCGAGATGGGGGAATGGAAAGAGCGGAGAGTAGAGGGACGATGGAGATTGAGCAAGTTGGAGTAATTGGGGGTTGGAGAAGAGGGGAAGGAGGGGATGTGGGATGAGAGTGGAGGGAGGGAAGATTAAGGGAGAAAGGAAAGACGGAAGTAGAGAGAGGGAGAGGTTAGTGGAAGAGAGTGTGGACCATAAATATGTGGTACCACAGTATCTAAGGTAATTTATTCTGGTGTTAGGTAAATACACAGTTGGTTGGTATGGTGTACTCCAGTACCCACAAGGCTTTTTGTAAGCTGTCCCATCTCCTTATCAATGCTGGTACGCTACAGTGGGTTCAGTGAATGACAGTTGTTTATTAGCACCTCATTGCAAACTAGTAGATCAAGATGTGTGTTGGTGAGTTTAGCTGACCGTACGTGTTCTTCGCCTGTGTCTACCAGTAGGCATGTGGAGACCAGACAGGAGGTCAGGAAAGTGATCGTGGTCGAGAAGGTCCAAGAAGTACAACAAGTCCAGGAAGTGGTGGAAGGTGAGCAAGCAGGAGAATAATTAACAAAACAAATGAATCAATGAAAGTTTCAAGTGTTGTTACCCATAATACACACAATTCATTCATTCTCTTTCAATTTTGCCACAGCGTATTACCCCCACATTAGAAGTGTGTGAGGGTGATTGTGGAGGAGGAGGTGGTGTCCACCGTAGTTGATGAGAAGGTCCAGGAAATGAACGAACTGAGAGGTCGAGATAGTTCCAGAATCTGGTGAAGAGGTAACACTCTTGCCTCTGGACCACAAATACCCCTGATGATGGGGGTTCAAACCATATATGTAATATGTCCCTTTTGACGGGATTGCATCAGCTGAATGATAACTGATGTAATTTACTCATGTTACCTTATAACTCTCATGTGGACAATTTAATATTATTTCTAGAATGTGTTTTTCCCATTGTTCCATTCATTGCCACCAGGTGGCATTATCTCATTTAAATATCTTTGTGTAACCCCATTAAAAGTGAAAATGATTTGAGTAAATTGAAAACAGATTGGTACAGTTACATAAGTGACATCAGGGAAATACAATTTGCTTCATCAGCTATTATAAAGGTATTTTAGCTCCATTGTATACTCCCAGGACCACAAGCCATGAATGTTCTCTGTACTCTAAGACAGGTTTAAAGTTCATGTTCTATAGTTCTATAGGCCTATATTGAAGCAACATCTCAAGACATGACAGGAAGTTAAGGCTTGGTTGCAAATGAGTCTTCCAAATGGACACTGACCCCAGGCATACTTCCAAAGTTGTGGCAAATGGCTTAAGGACAACAAATTCAAGGTATTGGAGTGGCCATCACAAAGCCTTAAAAAGAACACAAAGAACTTAAAAACCTTGTGTAAGCAAGGAGGCCTACAAACCTCAGTCAGTTACACAAGCTCTGTCAGGGGAATGGCCCAAAATTCACCCAACTTATTGTGGGAAGCTTGTGGAAGTCTACCTGAAACGTTTGACCCAAGTTAAACAATTTAAAGGCAATGCTACCAAATACTAATTTAATTGAGTGTATGTCAACTTCTGACCCACTGGGAATGTGATGAAAGAAATAAAAGCTGAAATAAATCTCTCTACTATTATTCTGACATTTCACATTCTTAAAATAAAGTGGTGATCATAACTAATCTAAGACAGAACATATTTACTTGGATTAAATGTCAGGAATTGTGAAAAACTGAGTTTAAATGTATTTGGCTAAGGTGTATGTATATTTTCCCGACTTCAGCTGTAGCTTATGCTTTCAGTACTAGATTCATTCTCTGATCCTTTGATTGGGTGGACAACATTTCAGTTCATGCTGCAAGATCTCTGATAGGTTGGAGGAAGTCCTCTGGAAGTTGTCATAATAACTGTGTAAGTCTATGGAAGGGAGTGAGAACCACGAGACTCCTAGGTTCTGTATTGAAGTCAATGTACCCAGAGAAGGATGGAAACTAGCTGTCCTCTGGCTACACCATGGTGCTGTTGAGGCTACTGTGGACATAGTTGAGGATACAGTGCTTTAAATGAATTATTTGGCGATGTGAATATATTTAGTATAGTTTTATATTAAAGTGATTACATTTTACATTTTTCACTTATATTTTTCTGAAATTCACTGAGGAGGATGGTCTTTCCCTTCCTCCATTGAAACAAAGTGTGTAGAGAATCAGTCGGTAGAGTTTCAGCAGAGAAAGTTTCAGTTACATCTATATATAAGTTTTTAAACAGCTAAGAGTATGACATAGAGTAGCTCTGGTCCAGAGCGTTACGTGCAGCTTGAGCCATCAAGGCTCCCACCGCAGGTAAGGCTCTGGACCAGAGCTAAACATGGAGCAGATACAGTGAAGGCAGGTTTGTCACGCAGAGAAATGTTGGGCCTCATTCAACATCATTCAAAAACATTTTACAAGTTCTATATAGTAGTAGTAATTGGTTAGAGACTTCATCCATAACTGCAATGATTGATTACTTATTCAATTTTGCGTGTTACAACAATCTTTCCTCTCGGTCAGCAGGTGATACATAAGCACAATTCATTATACAGCTAACATCTGTATGTGCCTGGTCCATTACTTCAAGCTTAAGCTAATTTAACAGAATGGGCCTTGATCAAAAGTAGCACACTATATTGAATAGGGTTTCATTTGTGCCAATGCGGGTTGTCTGAAAGCAGAGGTGTCTTCTGGTCCTAGCTATATCTTCCTCATCTGAGCCATCGGCTCATCTAGACTCTGTTCCTTCTCCCTTAACAGGAATTTTTTTTCATGGGCCGTGTCCGAATACTCATTCTAGCATTCTAAATAGTAGGCATTTTGAGTATACGAAAATAGAACGTTATATATATATATATGCCATTTAGCAGACGCTTTTATCCAAAGCGACTTACAGTCATGTGTGCATACATTCTATGTATGGGTGGTCCCGGGAATCGAACCCACTACCCTGGCGTTACAAGCGCCATGCTCTACCAACTGTGCTACAGAAGGACATACTACGTTATACAGTATGTGAAATTTCAGAATTGTAGTAAGCTTTAAATACCAGGATGTCATTTTTTTTATCTAGTAGAATTCACTGCACTCTATTGAAGAAAGTAAATGTATTTTGCGACCTACATGTTTTTGACAACAGCTGGTAATCAGAATGGCGGGATTCAACACAATTGATCATTGGATGACACCTTAGAGGCATGGATGAGCATAGTATGTTAATATTAGTTGCGTACTGCATTAGGTTATACTAAGCAGCACATTCTAAATGGTATGCAGTTTAACTAAGTCGAAGAAAGGCCAGATTTCGGACAAGGCCATTGTTACTTGAAACTACTTAAGATCTGCCAGTTAGTTTCCCCGACTCATAGAGTCGAGAGTGATGAGTCACACTTTAAATCAGAGGACGGCTCAATGTAATGGCTGAAACAGATTGAATGGAACAGTATCAAGCACATGGTTTCCATATGTTTGATACACTTTCGTTCAAGCCATTTCATTCCAGCTATTACTATGAGCTGTCCTCCCCTCACCAGCCTCCACTGATACATGGGGACTTGGCTTTTCTGTGCTCACCGTACAGATGCTACAGTATTCTTAAAAGGTGTATTTGGTACTGACCTTCTCAGGGATGGAGTAGGCCACGGTGATATCCTCTGGGAGGTCAGGGACAGGGCCTGAGGCTCCCATGAGCTCCTCATCAGTCACCTCTGAAACCAGCTCAAAACCCGAAAGAGCAACAACACACAGTGCATTCGGAAATTATTCAGATCCCTTGACTTGTTCCACATTTTGTTACGTTTCAGCCTTATTCTAAAATGGATTACATTTATTTGTCTCATCAATCTACATACCATACCCCATTATGACAAAGCGAAAACAGGTTTTTAGAATTGTTTACAAATGTATTAAGATAAAAAACAGATTCACCTTATTTACATAACTCTTCAGACACTTTGCTATTGCTTCAGGATGTGGTTGAAAATTCCAGGTGAGCATCTGTAGCACTGTGGCAAAACCGAATAAGTAAGCTGGTGACCTTCATAGGTAAATGCAAAGAGTGGTTGAGATGCTTCATCCAAAGGAATGCTGAAAAAAGCATTAGCTAGGTCCACCACAGTGAAGTACTGATGCTTGGGTGAAAGATTGCTCAGTGTGATGTGCGGATCAGGGACAGGTAGATCGATGGGTGCAGTAACGTCATTTACTGCTCGGAAGTCTTGGACCATCCGGTATGTTTCTCCATCAGCCTTCAGTACGGGCAGGATGGGTGTGTTCCATGGTGAGACTTTGGGATAGAGGACACCTGCTCCTAGGAGACCATCTATGGTTGGCTTAATTCCCATCGTCTGTTCAGGTTTCAAACGATATTGTGTTCGGTAAACAGGTGTCTGATTTGGGTCCAGTAGGGTGATGATGACTGGGGCAACTTGGAGCTGACCCACATCGAAAGGGGATGTGGTCCAGATCTTATCATCTATAGTGGAGATCAGGGCTTTTGATGAGGTATGATCAGTGTATGGTTTCCCATGGTGTCTTGGCAGGGGTATACGTTCTGGGAGACATTTTCTTCGGTGTCTGGTTCAAGGAATCTCCACATATTTTCCGAGGTGGCTTTGTGTATGCCTGGTGTTGAAGTGGGCTCCCAGGTTAGCTTGGATGCCCGCCTGATCATGGGACCTAGGCTTCGTGCTTCAAAACCATTTCCCACAGCCAGCGTGACATGAGGCGCTGATTCTTCACTCTACATGTACCAAGTTTTCAGGTGTGGTTGAAGAATGACCGGTGCTGCTACCCCCTCTGGGCCACACACAATGGTACAACACCTGATAGTTGGGGTCAGGTGCATCAGTCTTCTGTGTAAGGGCAATCATCAGTTTCTGTTACATTGAGTGTGCAATGGATATCAGCTTGGGGAGTCTTATATGGGTGCATGGTGTATATCTGAGTTTTCAGTTGGTTGAACTTAAACTGGACGTGAGGGGTGGCAGGGCCTGTGGGTAGGCACTTTAGCCAGTACACTTCTTGGGTTTCAGACAGCGTGGGCGTCGGCAGGAGTGGCATCATCATGATGCTTACTGAAGAGGGAGGGTTGGTGGATACTGCCACTCCACTTTCAGTAAGATATATGGTGCACCCCATTTTGCATAAGCCGTCTCGTCCTAGTAGGTTGATCGGGCATTTTGGACAGTACAGGAACTGGTGTTTCAACTGAGAGTTTTCCCAGGAGAATGTTAAAGGGATAGTGCGGCTCTGAGCAGTTGACAGCATTTGAGGGGACCTGATAGCAGAATAGGTGCATCCTGTATCTACCAGGAACTGATGGGGGACACCCTCAACTTCGCACATCATTGTTGGTTCAGTGTGCAGTTGAAAGTGTTGCCTTCCTTCTCCTGCCGTGGGTGGTAGGCATCTTCATGGCCAGGGCATGGCGTTCCCTGCCATACCTTGAAACTGTGGTTGGTGGTAATCTTGCTGTTCCTGCTCCGTGTGGCTAGGTCCTGGGTGGTTGTATGCTGGCTGTTGCTGAGGTCCTGGGTAGTTGTAGTGAAAAGGGGGTGGTCCTCCTCTTCCTCTCCCTCTTCTTGGTGGCCCTCCACGTCCTCTTCCTCTCCATTGCAGTTGGTGCGGGGAGAGTGGTTTCGTGCAATATCTGGCATAGTGACCGGGGAATTCCACAGTTATAACACTTGTAATTTCCCTCTCTGGGTTGTCCAGTGTAGGGACCCCGTTGAGCCCATACTGGCTGTTGTTGTTGCAGGATATACTGCTGTGGGGGAGGGTATTGGGGTGGTTGGGCCCCCCTAGTGGCAGTGAGTGAGGCTGCCTGCTGTTGGATCATCTGAGAGACAGTCTGTGCTACTATCTGAGTGATATCTGGCTGCTCCCCTTGGTCTTGAGTTTCTTCTGCAATCATTTGTTTTTTAGGTTTCTCACCTTTCTATGCCTCTTTTAGTTGAAGCTTCAAGAGTTGAACTTGGAGGGACTGGACCTGGCTCTCAGCTCCCCCTCTTTCCTTGTTGTGTTGGGATACATGGTGGTGCACATGCGTATTGAATTGGGTCAGAGGAAGTGCAATCAACCCCACTGTTCCTCTGAGTTTGGTTTTAACATCTCCAGGACACCCGTTCACCATCATTTCCTTCCACATGCTGAGCGTGGTATCAGTGTGATCGAATGGTTCTTCGTGGACCGATCTCCATGTGGTCTTAGCACTGTCCAGGTATGCTGCAGGTTGCTCACCTGGGTTGATTGTACAGGAGGATAAGGTGGCATGGTTTCTTTCTGTAGGGTATGCTCTCCGTAGAACTTCCCATAATCTAGTACGGAAGTTCTCTATGGGCAGTGCTGGGGCCTGCCATTCAACGCCAGCTGCTGTCATGAGGGCCTCCATGGTTCCGTGATCAGTGGCTCTTGCTAGTAGTGCTTTCATGTCTCCTAGGCAGAGTTGCAGGCCTGACGTAAGAGTCTGCAGTTGGAGTAGCCACGCTGAAGCTCCCCCATGTAAGCTAGGCATCTGTTCCATCAAGGTTGTTAAATCAGTCATTTTCCAGGGCTGGTACTCCAAAGTGTGTGCATCACCTGGTGTCGGTCGCAGGGGTACTGTCCTGCCATCTCCTGCTCTCGCTCTCTTATATCAGCGATTCTGGAGGACCGACGGAGTGTTTCGGACCCCATTGATGACTTCGGTTACTGTTCCTCTCATTATGCCTTCCACACGGTAGGCTCCCTCTCTGTTGATATCTTGGTTAGCTATAAGCTCCCTGAGTTCCTTAGCTCGAGCTATTGATGATTGCAGCAGGTCCTGCATCCTAGTCACGTTTGGACCTCTCATTGGAGCTGGAGTGAGCACCATGTCAATTTCTTCTTCGTTTCGATATCCATGCTCTGATGACAGGCCTCCCTATCCGTCTGATAGAAGTGGTTTGAATCTAATCTTGTTTGTAGGTGTCCTCTGGTTTCAGAGGTGAGAGAGTTCACAGAGGAGCATTGTGGTCTCCGTTCCTGGGGGAGGCCTCCTGCGCCTGGAGTCCCGGTTTCGAGCTGTTCACATACAATATGGCCACCCGTTATCCCCAGTGTCATTTGCCCTTTTAACTCCCCTTGGTCTACTCTCAGAACTGGAGCCTGTATTGTGGGAGGTGCCCTGGGCAGGAATGGGTTGTGTGACGGGCTCCGGTGATTTTGTCCCATTGAGTATGGCGGGGGCTGAACTGCCTCCATTGTCAATTGTGGATATAGTGAGGGAGAAGCGGCCTCAGGGGGAGCCGTGGGCAAGTTCTCAGGCGGAGCTTTAACATCCCCCGTTGACGCAGAGGCCACGCACATCATATCTGGTTTGTTTTTGGGCTGCATCCTCCTACACTCTTCTATAGCCCATTCTCCTACTTTCAATTCTGCTTCTGCCCGCTTTCTCTCTCTAGTCCCTTCCTTCTTGAACAAATGAGCTTTGTTCCTCTCTGTCTCACTTGCCGTTGCTTTCCCTATGTCTTCCTGTAGCTCTCTCTGCATATCTTGGAGATTCCCCCCTGTAGGGGGTCCCCTGCTGAAGTAACCTGCTTGTGTCCATTTTAGCCGTAATCCTTTCCACACTTTCTCCACTTTCTCATACTGTTCTTTACCTCCCGCTCTATTAATCATACTCTGATCTAAATATTCATTGAATCTGAGTTTGGGCGTGGTGACTGCAGCCATTTTATCACAAAATAATTTGTCTGATATTGTGTATAATGCGTTATCTAGGTTTAGCCAGTCCTTTGTGTGGCTTATTTCTATCTTTGTAAACTCAGCCCGTCCCTGATCGAGACCTGGGATGTACTGTAGTGCTGGTTCAAACTTCTCCCATGCGCCCCCACCCTCGCACAGAAAGATCTTATCAGTAACGTGGTGGCATTCACGTGTGTACCTCTCCGGCATGTAATTTGAATTTGTTGAGCGATTTATTTAGTTATTTTCTAGAAATGATTTGGCGATTTCCTTTTGGATCAATATATTAGTGAATATATGCGGTTCTATTACAATTGTTAGAGTAATTCTAGCTCTGTAGGAAATATAGATAGACATTTTAGAAAACTAACAGTTGTTCAGCGAATTATTTAAATACTTTCTGCAAATAATTCAGTAACTTCCTTTATGAACTTATATCAGTAAATTCCAGCGATTCTATAACAAATGTCAGAACAATTTTAAACTTTAGGCAATACCAACAGGAATGAAAAAAGCCAGAGTCAGTGTTCGAGGCCAGCGGCTGTCAATCAAAGTTGCACGGCGATATGACTACTAAGGCATTTGTCTATCAGCTTTGTCTATCAGCACGTGTGCATAATAGCCCAGTTACGTATCTCAAACGTTTCTCTCAATTTAATTTCCCCGGTCTCAAAATCATGGAACGTCAACTCTGGTTCATATGTTTTGTCAAATACTACATTCATTCATACGAAATTCACATTGAAATTCCAACATCCATAATTGTGTCCATTTCGTGCTATAACACAGCCTCTATTTAACGTCACCTCTATACACAACCCAATATATATAATTAGGACAGTTTTCTATGCAGATTTCAGAACAAATAGGGTCCCGAAAGATTTAGCACATTGGTCAATCACAATTCACACATTCCTATTAAAATATCCATTATTGTGTCCTTTACATGTTAAAACACAGCCTCTGCTTAACCTCATCTCTATCAGATTTCAGAACAAACAGGGTCCTGAAGGAATTCAACACATTGGTCAATCACAATTCACACATTCCTATTAAAATAACTCAGTATAGGCCAATTATAAAAATAACAATAATATATATTTTTTAAATGTAACGTTTTTATTTTATTTTTTCTTCTACGAACTAAGATATCTGATCAATGCCTTAGGTTCTTATGTAAAACATAATTTGGCAACGATTCATACTCACGCTCAGTACTTTCTGATCATAATTTGGTTTAGGCTAAAATACAATATGCAGATTTCGATTTAACAGGCTTCTGCTTACCTTATATAGAGCACTCCGATCAGATTTCCTGAGGCAAGATGAATGGCTGGACAGGTCACTCTTCCGTCTGATTTTGAGCCGTGATCAGTTTCGTCCTCTCCCACTGATAGAGGAATTCTAAATTCCTTTATGTTTAATTGCCAAAACCAATTCGCACTCATTTCTAATTCATTAATGAATTGTAAGTTCATTAATTATGCATGAAGTAGATTGAGACCAGTCTTAAAAGCCAAAAGTAACAGCGTTTATTACGAGAGAGTACTGACCCAAAATACAAAGAACATTACATTTTAAAGAAAGGGAACATAAAATGACGTCATCAGTTTCACACCCTCTCCCATCCTTACAATAGGTAGTATTCAGTCCTAGAGAAGTTTTACTCCCTCATAAACTACATTCCAACCTGTCTAAAAGATCTACTTCTCTCCACTAATGGAATCCAACCAAAACATTCTTATCTGTTTGAAAACTATCTTATCCCTCCTCCTTAAATTTCCCAGGAGGCATCAGACAATTAATTCATTCTGCTTACATTTTCAGTAACAGCTCAACCAAAAACTCATACTTTTCAAATCATAACATAATAGTATTAGAATAAATGGTTCTAATCAATAATGTATACATAATTAATCATCTAAACTATAATTTCCTCTAACACCCACCAACTTTATCATAGATCGAATCCAGGAATAACCATCCTCATGCTACCAAGTCTGTTAGTGTTTATATATTGGAGAGTCGAGACCAAATCACGGGCGCTGGACAGAGTGGATTTCAGTTGTAACAAAAGGCAGTTTTAATGAGTCAATAGATATCTTGTGCCGCAGTTTTACGTGCACGGATCTAGTTCATATAACTCGGTAATGAGTCAGGTGAAAAAGAGAGCTTATACAAAGGTTACATTCATTTTTATACATAGAATAAAGTAGGTAGAGTCTTGTCGTGACGCCTTCTGAATGGTCCCGTAGGGTTGGAGGCGGACCCGCTCTAGCCAGAGTAGAAGCCCCCATTGGTGCACAGCAGTCTTCTGTTCTGGGCACCCGACCAGTAGAAGGGGGAAAGTGTGTTTATACTAGGAGATGTTTGTGTCAGGGGTTCGTGAGGTAGAGGGGCAGTTTTTATGGCTGGGTGTATGTGTTCATGCGATGGAATGTCTTTGTTTCCTGGGGTCGGGAGACAACAAAGCTGAGGGGATAGTGTTAGGGGGGTAGTTTTATTGCTGGCTGTGTGAGCTAGTTCCTGTTTTAGCAGGGGTACGTAGCGCTGTATAATATATGAGCTATGTATATGAATGTTTACATATATATATATGACACTATGAGACTCGAGATTGAACTCAGATGCATCCTTTTTCCATTGGTCATCCTTGAGATGTTTCTACAACTTGATTGGATTCCACCTGTGGTAAATTCAATTGATTGGACATGATTTGGAAAGGAACAAACCTGTCCATATAAGGTCCCACAGATGACAGTGTATGTCAGAGCAAAACCCAAGCCATGGGGTCAAAGGAATTGTCCGTAGAGCTGAAAGACAGGATTGTGTTGAGACACAGATCTGGGGAACGGTACCAAAACATGTCTGCAGCATTGAAGGTGTCATTTACAAAATAGCCTCCAACACTCTACTCAGAAAACTGAATGCAGTCTATCACAGTGCCATCCGTTGTGTCACCAAAGCCCCATATACCACCCACCACTGCGACCTGTATGCTCTCGTCGACTGGCCCTCGCTACTCCAGGTCATCTATAAGTCTTTGCTAGGTAAAGATCTGCCTTATCTCAGCTCACTGGTCACCATTAACACCCACTTGTAGCACGCACTCCAGCAGATATATCTCACTGGGCATCCCCAAAGCCAACACCTACTTTGAACGCCTTTCCTTCCAGTTCTCTGCATGTAGATGTTTCTATTCTGTTATTGACTGTACTTTTGTTTATTCCATGTGTAATTCTGTGCTGTTGTTTTTTATCGCACTGCTTTGCTTTATCTTGGCCAGGTCGCAGTTGTAAATGAGATCTTGTTCTCAACTGGTCTACCTGGTTAAATAAAGGTTAAACAAATGAACTGAGCAAAGTACAAAGAGAACCTTGATGAAAACCTGCTCCAGAGCACTCAGGACCTCAGACTGGGGTGAAGATTCACCTTCCAACAGGACAACAACCCTAAGAACACAAGCAAGACAACACAGGAGTGGCTTTGGGACAAGTCTCTGAATGTCCTTGAGTGACCCAGCCAGAGCCTGGACTTGAATCTGATCGAACATCTCTGGAGAGTCCTGAAAATAGCTGTTCAGCGAAGCTCCCCATCCAACCTGACAGAGCTTGAGAGGACTGGGGGAAACTCCCCAAATACAGGTATGCCAAGCTTGTAGCTTCATACCCAAGAAGACTTGAGGCTGTAATCACTGCCAAAGGTGCTTCAACAAATTACTGAGTAAAGGGTCTGAATACTTATGTAAATTTAATATTTCATTTTTTTATTTTTTTTTTAATACATTTAAAAAATATCTACAAACCTGTTTTTGCTTTGTCATTATGGTGTATTGTCTGTCGATTGTTGAGGGGAAAATACTATTTAATCTACTCTACCGGTCAAAAGTTCTGGAACACCTACTAATTCAAGGGGTTTTCTTTATTTTGACTCTTTACTACATTGTAGAATAATAGTGAAGATCTCAAAACTATGAAATAACACAAATGGAATCATGTAGTAAGCAAAAAAGTGTTAAGGGAATCAAAATATATTTTATTTTTGAGATTCTTCAAATAACCACCCTTTACCTTGATGACAGCCTTGCACACTCTTGGCATTCTCTCAACCAGCTCCACCTGCAATGCTTTTCCAACAGTCTTGAAGGAGTTCCCACATATGCTGAGCACTTCTGACTGCTTTTCCTTCACTCTGCGGTCCGACTCATCCCAAACCATCTCAATTTGGTTGATGTCGGGGGACTGTGGAGGCCAGGACATCTGATGCAACACTCCATCACTCGTCTTCTTCGTAAAATAGCCGTTACACAGCCTGGAGGTGTGTTAGGTCATTGTCCTGTTGAAAAACAAATGATAGTCCCACTAAGCCCAACCCAGATTGGATGGCGTATCACTGCAGAATGCTGTGGTAGCCATGCTAGTTAAGTGTGCCTTCAATTCTAAATAAATGACAGACAGTGTCACCAACAAAACACCACCACACCATAATACCTCCTCCTCTATGCTTTAAGATGGAAATACACATGCGGAGATCATCGGTTTACCCACACCGCGTCTCACAAAGACACAGCAGTTGGAACCAAAATCTCCAATTTGGACTCCAGACCAAAGGACAAGTTTTCACTGATCTAATGTCCATTGCTCATGTTTCTTGGACCAAGCAAGTCTCTTCTTCTTATTGATGTCCTTTAGTAGTGGTTTCTTTGCAGCAATTGATCAGTCTCCTATGAACAATTGATGTAGAGATGCGTCTGTTACTTGAACTCTGTGAAGCATTTATTTGGGATGCAATTTCTGAGGCTGGTAACTCTAATGAACTTATCCTCTGTAGCAGAGGTAACTCTGGGTCTCCCATTCCTCTGGCGGTCCTCATGAGAGCCAGTTTCATCATAGCGCTTGATGGTTTTTGCGACTGCACTTGAAGAAACTTACAAAGTTCTTGACATTTTTTTCCTTATTGACATTTCTTAAAGTAATGATGGACTGTCGTTTCTCTTTGCTTATTTGAGCTGTTCTTATCATAGTATGGATTTGGTCTTTTACCAAATAGGGCTATCTTCTGTATACCCACCTTCCATTGTCACAACACAACTGATTGGCTCAAACGCATTAAGAAGGAAAGCCTTTCCACAAATTAATTTTTAACAAGGCACACCTGTTAATTGAAATGTATTCCAGGTGACTACCTCATGAAGCTGGTTGAGGAAATGCCAAGCTGGTCGAGGAATGCAAAGCTGTCATCAAGGCAAAGGGTGGCTATTTAAATAATCTCAAAAATTAAATATATTTAGATTTGTTTACCGCTTTTTTGCTTACTACATGGTTTCATATGTGTTATTTCATGGTGTTGATGTCTTCACCATTATTCTACAATGTCGAAAATCGTAAAAATAAAGAAAAAACCCTTGAATGAGTAGATGTTCTAAAACTTTTGACCAGTAGTGTATTTTAGAATGATGCTGTAATGTAACAAAATGTGAAAAAGTCAAGGGGTCTGAATACTCTCCGAATGCCCTATACATGGGTATTTCTGGGTATGTGTGAATTACATGAACTCTCATACAGAGATTTACACGGACAGAATACACAGACTATTTACTTTTCAAATCAAATTGTATTTGTCACATGCTTCGCAGGGGCAACAGGCGTAGACTAACAGTGAATGCCTTTCCATAGTATATGTATATACCCCCCCCCAATTTCATGGTATCCAATTGGTAGTTGCAGTCTTGTCTCATCGCTGCAACTCCCGTACAGACTCAGGAGAGGCAAAGGTCGAGAGCCGTATGTCCTCCAAAACACAACCCTACCAAGCCACACTGTTTAACACAATGCCCACTTAAACCGAAGCCAGCCGCACCAATGTTTCGGAGGAAACACTGTACACCTGGTGACCGTGTCAGCGTGCACTGTGCCCAACCCACCACAGGAGTCGCTAGCGCGTGATGGGACAAGGATATCCCTGCCGGCCAAACCCTTCACTAACCTGGACGATGCTGGCAAAATTGTGCGCCGACCACATGTCGGCGGCGCCACCACCCATCCCTCCTGTTCCCCTCCTTCTCCACTGTTACTGTAATTTAATTATACCAATGTGTTTTCATTAATTGAATTCCCTTAATCTATTTAATGAGAATTTGTAAGATTCTTGTTTGCATAAAATAGACGGAGACCAGTCTTATCAATAATAGGTAACATAATTTATTCTCAGAGCGCCCTGCCACGTTACCACAAGCAACAGTTTATATACATAACATGACGTCATTTCATTGCTTAACAGAATCCCCTCCTCTTGACCGACAAAGGGAACTTTAAAAGTTCATTCTGACCCCCTAGCACACACACAGGACACACAACACAATTGAATTAATCTTTTTGACCCTCAACATTATCAATCACCACTTAGCTGACAGTTCTAATTAATAGAAAACCTAGGAATGCACTCACTGTCTTATCTAAAACACCCCAGAGCTAAGTTTGTCGGTTCAACCGTAGTTTAACTACCTTATCTGTTTACTTAGTCCACAACCCATTTCTTTCTTCCTAGTTGGAATGGTGTACTCCTTGTCCGTGTCACACAATCCCTTCTTATGAACTCATATTGTTAATCAGATATAATAAAACAGAGTATACGTTTACTTAGTTACAGTTCCATTTAAAATGATTTGTTCAGTCATTTAATCATAATTTTCCTAACATCCACCAGGTAAGATCTGCGAGTCCCTCACACATTCATTGGTTACACTTTATTTTACAGTCCGGTTTCACATTTTATTTGATGTTTGTTTTCTTTAACCAGGAAGGCCGTTAAGATATTTTTTTAGAGGGAGACCTGGCCAAGAAAGCAGCATACAGTCAAGTGCATAAAGTGACATGTTTTTTGTCTGGTATTTACTAAGAGCGTATTTATGGTGACAATGAATACTTCCTGGAAGTTTCATCAAAGATGTCAAAATAATAGGTAACCTGGTACTAAATGGTGTTCGAAATGAATTCAAAGGAACATAAGTAATTACCAGGAAGTGGACTGTAGAAGGTCGACTGACCTAAAGCTCAGCTACCATTAAAATACATTTGCAGACTTTTCCCTGTTTCTCCAGTTTTGCATTTTGCCTCCAGCACTATCACTAATCGGTTTTGTGTGGACGATAGATTCTGCCTATTATCCCCAGGTAGTGAACCGTAAAATAACGTGAAATCCATTTATTTTTCATTACTTTGCCATTTAATTCATTAATTAAACCAAGGCCCAATATTAGTAATAACTTGAAAAGGTATTTATAAAATGACTACAAAAGACTCAAAACAACAGCAGCTTTGCTGTGCCCCTGGGGCACATTGACTCTGTACCGGTACCCCCTGCACATAGCCCGGCTAGTTATTTTCTGCTGCTCTTTAATAATTTGTTATTCTTATCTCATTATTATTTTTGGGGGGGTATTTTCTTAAAACTGCATTGTTTGTTAAGGGCTTGTAAGTAAGTATTTCACTGTAAGGTCTACACCTGTTGTATTCGGTGCATGTGACAAATAACATTTGATTTGATTCCAGAATGGTAGAGAGATTGATACACTGACTTTACTTCCTGAACGTTTGTGACATTATTGACATTCACTGAGTTATACTACTCTGCTCTTTACTTAAAAGTCCTCATTTAGCACTCGCAGTACTGTGTGTTTACATGGCATCACACAACATCACCTGCTACAAGTCATTGTAAAATAATGCCTCACTTCGAAATGCTGTCAATTATGTCAGTCATTGTCAACTTATGTCATTTAGTCGAATCTCACCAAAGCATTCAGGTGGTCTACCATGCTGTATCAAAGACAACAGAAAGTGACTGTAAAAGGTCTCGGTACTAGTCTATGTGCTGGATCTGTGTTATCAGAGCTTAAAACTAAAGTGTTGTTGGTACAAATGTAATTCATGTCATCAGGAATAATGAAAGTGAGCTGTATGAAAAATGAAGTTGGGCATTCAAAGTGATTGCACTAAGGGAAAAAACGAGGAAAAAAACAGATGCAAGCAAGGTGTCACCGGAGAAAAGAATGGTAAAAAAACCAAGTGATCATGGACTGCATGCTTTCTGGATGCTCTTTCCGCTGTCTGGACAATCAATTGTAGATAAAAGGCGTAGGATACCGCAGATCAAAAGGGGAAATTATAGCAAATGATGACCATTTTTATTCAGAAGAAAATGAACAAAACAGAAATGCATATATCAGATGTTTAAATTGCTGAATTCTATGTTATAATCACTGAGATGTAAGTCTGTATAAATTGTACCACCTGTACATTAAAAGTATATTGTGTTTCCATCAGCCACGCTGCAAGTGTGTTATTTCTCTACTCAAAGGGCCGGTGTTGTGCCAAAAAGCTCCCTGCCAGAATCCCTTTGCGTGAAAGCTCAAGCACTCAATTCTTCATTGCTGTGACTTGCTTGTGTCGTGTCTTTTACTTTCATTAAATTAAGACGCTTAGTTTTTATCAAAGATTTCTGTAATTAGTATTACGCAATCAAACTGATTAATCATGTAACTGTAATTAACTAGGAAATCGGGCACCAAGGAAAATATTCAGATTACAAAGTTATAATTTCCTAAAATAACTTTTCAGATATTTTATCTGATCAATTAGTCTTCGAATTCATTAATTAGTTATTTTACCTCACACGTTAGTCTCATTCCAAATGTCGTAAATTGCTGGTTATCTGCACGAACCCAGTCTTCACTATGAGTCATCCATACATCAATTGTCTTAAAAAATGTATTACTAACTAAGTAATTCATAGAAATGCATAAACAAACAGTAAATATGGTTACAGGAAATGATAGGAGAATGTGCCCTAGTGGGCTAAACCGGCATCGCGGCTTGTTAGACCAAAGGGAAGTGGGGGTCGACTAAGAAGTCACTACAGAGTTAATAATTATAACAATTGAAATGCTAATCCTTTACACATGAATGCTCACTCATTCGGGAACAATTGCAATCAATCAATATATTTATGCTCAGTGTGTCTTGATCGCTGTTGAAAAGTTTGTTTCTTTTGTAGAATTGTCCGTCTCTCTCTCTCTGTCGTGGTTATAGTGGTTAGTTCAGAGTGACATTCATTCATGATGTTGTAGAATGGATGTTTCGGCGGTTGTCGTTCTTCGCATTCATGATACCGAATTCCTAGCTGCAGACTAGTAATTAATATCAAAGACGTGTTCTTATTCTGTTGGTATCGATAGTCTAAGAGTTTAACCACATGGTATGGTTAAAAGATTCAGCAATGGTCTGCAACCTTCATCCTCCCGTGATTGAGAAAAACATGGTCTACTTGAGGAATTCTCAAGATTGGGGTTTTATTCAGAATTGCAGAAAAGGGGCTGTCCGAGGATGCCTGACCCTAACTGGGCTCATGGACGGCCTCTGATTTAGTTCAACTCAAAAGGGAATTGGAGTTTCCTTCATTAAACAGTCCAAAATCACATTACACAATTTTACAAACAGTATCATACTCACTCATTCATCTTATACAACAATTAGATGTAAACCTCATATCTGAGGCTATTATATAAACAGCGTTATGGTAATGTGGCCACACCGTCTCCCATGAGCTTCCCAAGTTGTAACAAATGGACCAATTCGTAGCTGGATTCTTCACCGATTTTTATACCTTCTCCGGAACATTAAATTTGTTCGACCTCAAGTTCTGTGAGGTGGATGAAATTCCTTTTGTTCTCTATGAAAATTCACTGTCTCTTATACTGTGTGGCCATGAGGCAGGGTCTTCTCCTCAGGAATTTACAACATCTCTGTCCACAGCAGTCTGTTTGAAGGAGGCAAGAGGGAGGCAGGGAGAGGAGGATAGGCTTGCTCTACCCAAAGACGGCAACGTAATGACACTTGAAATGCACATGCACTCAATTCTTCATTGCTGCGACTTGCTTGCTTGCTAGTTGAGATTTCTGATCGCGTTAGACTGCGTTTCATTAGATTTTTTTTATGTCAGTTTGAATGCGGGGAAACACTAGTAATGTCTGCAGTTTTCAGTTTGGCTATTTGTTTCAAGTGTATTCATCTATCAATAAAAAATCTTTGTCATCTCTCCCATGTCTTATTCAACTAGTAGTTGTTCTGAAATGTTTATTGCTTGCCTACGTTTTACTCCCTCCTGTATGTTTAATTTAACACACATACATTCATTATTCATTGTGGTTGCCTATCCTGACGTGAAGTTTGTTCTATAGAAAGTATTTGACTCTGATGTGGGCCACAGAAAGTATTTGACTCTGATGTGGGCCACAGAAAGTATTTGACTCTGATGTGGGCCACAGAAAGTATTTGACTCTGATGTGGGCCACAGAAAGTATTTGACTCTGATGTGGGCCACAGAAAGTATTTGACTCTGATGTGGGCCACAGAAAGTATTTGACTCTGATGTGGGCCACAGAAAGTATTTGACTCTGATGTGGGCCACAGAAAGTATTTGTCTCTGATGTGGGCCACAGAAAGTATTTGACTCTGATGTGGGCCACAGAAAGTATTTCACTGATGTGGGCCACAGAAAGTATTTGACTCTGATGTGGGCCACAGAAAGTATTTGACTCTGATGTGGGCAACAGAAAGTATTTGACTCTGATGTGGGCCACAGAAAGTATTTGACTCTGATGTGGGCCACAGAAAGTATTTGACTCTGATGTGGGCCACAGAAAGTATTTGACTCTGATGTGGGCCACAGAAAGTATTTGACTCTGATGTGGGCCACAGAAAGTATTTGACTCTGATGTGGGCCACAGAAAGTATTTGACTCTAGCCATATAGGAACCCCCCCCCCTTTCTATCTTGGGACTGCAAGGCCTGGCACACTTCAGAATAATTTTGGTATCTCATGTTGACCAGTAGTGTGTACCACAAAGTATTTGACTCTAGCCACAAAATTAAGGAAATTAAGAATTAAATATTTAAAAAAAAATATATATAACCAGGTAGGCTAGTTGAGAACAAATTCTCATTTGCAACTGCGACCTGGCCAAGATAAAGCAAAGCAATTCGACACATACAACATCACAGATTTAGACATGGAATAAACAAACATACAATCAATAATACAGTAGAAACAGTCTATATACAGTGTGTGCAAATGAGGTAGGATAAGAGAGGTAAGGCAATAAATAGGCTATTGTGGCGAAGTAATTACAATATAGCAATTAAACATTGGAATGGTAGGATGCAGAAGATGAATATGCAAGCAGAGATACTGGGGTGCAAAGGAGGGTATGTTTGGCAGCATGAGTGAATGATGCTTTGTTGCGAAATGGGAAGCCGATTCTAGATTTAATTTTTGGATTGGACATGTTTAATGAGTCTTGAAGGAGAGTTTACAGTCTAACCAGACACCTAGGTATTTGTAGTTGTCCACATATTCTAAGTCAGAACCGTCCAGAGTAGTGATGCTGGACGGCGGGCAGGTGCCGGCAGCGATCTTGAAGAGCATGCATTTAGTTTTACTTACATTTAAGAGCAGTTGAGGCCACGGAAGGAGAGTTGTATGACATTGACGCTCATCTGGAGGTTTGTTAACCTCTTGCTTCCTACCTGGCACGCAGGCGTCCCATCTAGAGCTCTGAAATGCAAATGCTTACGCTAAATGCTAATAGTATTAGTTAACACCCCAAAAGACCCGCAGGGGACGTAAAACAAAATAATTAGCATATTCGGCGCTACACAAACCGCACAATAAAATATAAAACATTCATTACCTTTGACCATCTTCTTTGTTGGCACTCCTAGATGTCCCATAATCACTATTGGGTCTTTTTTCGATTAAATCGGTCCATATAGCAGGGGTGTCAAAGTCAAATGGACGGAGGGCCAAATAAAAAATTTAGCTACAAGCCGAGGGCCGGACTGTTCGAATGTTCATTGAAAAATGTTTAAATGACGCATATAGTCTAGTGAACCTAATTGAACCTACTGAAAACCTAACAAATATATTCCAATATGATCAGATAAATAAAGCAATATTTTTTATGGCTCTGTCAGTAATCTTTAATTTTCAACAGACACAAAAGACAAATTTCCTTTATATAAAAATCCCCATAACATGAACATTAAATGAAAGAAACCGGTATTCAAGGCACCATCAGTAGCCTATATTTTCTATTTTAGCAAAAGTGGGCTAAATTTACTTCAAAGAAAAAAACAATAATAGCAATTTTCTATCATCCACTCAACTGAAATATTTTTAAAATATAATTGGATTGAAATACAATAAAATAAAGTGCAAAAATCTATTAATCAAAAACAACACTTTGTTTAAGGAGAAGTAACATGCAGTGAAAACAAATATTAAACTTTAACTTTTAAACTTGAACTGAGTAAAACTCTAAATATGTGATTGCACAGTAATGTTCACTTGTTTGAGGTTGAGGGTGATACTTGGTGGTGTCCCATCTTTTCCACAAGTTCATCAATGTTCGGGGTAAGGCTCTGAGCTGAGGAAATCCTCAGAATTGAGTGGAGGTGTTCAGCAGTAAGTCGACTTCTGTGTGATGTTTTGTTCAAGTTCATCAAAGAAAACAGTTGTTCACACAGGTATGTGCTGCCAAACATAGACAACGTTTGAGCAGCCTGGATGCGCAGCTGGGGCATTGTGTCGGGGAGGAAACGGGCGAACTCCGCAGCACCCACTGCCGCATATTTTGCCCTCAGTGCATCATTGCATTGGAGGTCAATCAACTCCATTTGGAGGTTTGGTGGTGAGCTTTCCACGTCAACAGCAAATGGGTTACCGAGCAGTTCCAACCTGCTTTTTTGTGCTTCAAAGTCAGCAAATCGGCGTCGAAAGTCAGCGGCAAGCATACCTATTTTATCAGCCAACTGTGCGCCGGAACGCACTGGTAGAGAGCTTCTTTCATGGTCTGGCAGCTGGGAAAGTGGCTCAAATTTTCTTTCCGCATCTGTGTCTCCCACAGAGTCAGTTTGGTTTTAAATGCCTTCACTGTACTGTACATATCAGAGATGACACGATCCCGACCCTGCAGCTGCAAGTTCATTGCATTCAGATGACTCGTAATGTCACACAGAAAAGCCATTTCACACAGAAACATTTCGTCTCGGAGTTGTGTTGTGTCTTTCCCTTGCTGTCCAAGAACAGACAAATCTCCTCACGAAGCTCGAAACATCTTTGAAGCACCTTTCCCTGGCTTAGCCATCGCACCTCTGTGTGATAAGGCAAATCACCATGCTCCGTTTCTAACTCCGTCAGAAATGCCTTGAACTGGCGGTGATTCAAACCTTTGGCTCTGATAAAGTTAACTGTGCGTGATGATGCTCATTACATGCTCCATTTTCAAGGTTTTTACCGCACAACGCTTCCTGGTGTATGATACAATGATAAGCTGTCAGCTCACCTGTCGCGTTTCCTCTTGCATCTTTTCCGTATCTTCGCCACCAGTCCGCTCCTGTGTCCACACATCGCAGGTGCTCCGTCGGTTGTCAAACCCACGAGTTTTTCCTAAGGCAGCTCCATCTCATTTACACATCTTGACACCTCTTCATACAAATCATGCCCCGTAGTTGTGCCATGCATAGGACGTAAAGCCAAAACTCCCCTCTGTCACGCTTAGGCTGGAGTCCACTCCGCGGATGAAAATTGACAACTGGGCAATGTCAGAAATGTCGGTGCTCTCATCCACAGCCAAGGAATATGCAATGAAATCTTTTTCCTTTTCACAAGCTGCTCTTTTAGATTGATGGACAACTGGTCTACTCTCTCGGCAATGGTGTTTCTGCTCAGACTCACATTTAAAAAGAGTTGCCTTTTTCTGGGCAAACTCTTCACAAACTTTAATCATGCAGTTTTTGATGAAATCCCCTCCGTAAATGGCCGGGCTGATTTAGCGATCTCTTCTGCCAAAATAAAACTGGCCTTGACAGCAGCCTGGCCTTGTGATTTGGCTTTTGAACAGAGCCTGTCGAGATTTGAGGCCTCGTTTTAATTCCTCTGCCTTTGTAGCCTTTGTTCCATGTCCATATTCTTGTTTTTGTCCGCGTGTTTCGCTTTCATAATGTCGTCTCAGATTATACTCTTCAGTACCGCCACACTTTCTCCACACAGAAGACACAGGTTTTCCAGCTACCTCCGTGAACAAATACTCCGACTCCCACCTTGTTTGAAACCCCGGTTCTCAGTGTCCACCTTCCGTTTTGCCATTTTTGATGGGTATCTGAAAGTTAATTTTACTGTGATGCTGACAACTGCTGTGCCAATAAATATTGAAATGAAGCAGCCTACTGCTCGGTGCGCCACCGTTGCATTGTGGGAAATGTAGTATTGGTGCGTGTAAAAGATCTGCGGGCTGCCGGCTTGCTGCGGTCTGCGGGGCCGGTTCTAATAATAAATCAAGATCATCCCAGGGGCCGTAAAAACCTTCTCGCTGGCCGGATGTGGCCGGGCCTTGACCTGACATATGTGATATATAGCCTAGATATCGATCTATGA